>NC_062287.1:35385547-35688578 GCF_902655055.1 Lutra lutra | reverse complement strand
TTAAAAGGTTATTATGGAATTTGATGTACTGAACATCTCATTTTGATGGCAAATAGGTTAAAAATTTATATTAAAAAAATGAAAAGAACCAGAATAATGGGAACGAATTAAAAATAAAGTTGTATCTATGAAGTAGTAGTGGTTGTCCTCTTGGATTTGTTTGTTTGTTTTGTTTTTCTGGGCTGGCTTTCTGGGGGAGGGGCCTGCTGCATGGTTTTTTAGGGAGTCTTGCTAGAGTTGAGTCTTCCTGCCCCCATTAAGGGGTTGGGCTCTGAGGAAACCGTTTTTTTTCAGGCCTTTGTTCTCTGGAGGTTTTTTTTCTTTGTTTTTTTCTCCTTGTGGCAGCTTTTGGTGGTTTTTTTGGAGGTTTAGAGGAAGGCAAACTGCACCCAGACCTCCATCTCAGAGAGAAGCCTCAGTGTTCCCCTCTGGGTGCTCCAGAGTACGTAAATTCCCCCTCTGCCACTGGCAGAGTATGTCCCCACTCATGGTCTCTGTGGTCACAGGAACTCTCTCTTGTACCCAAAACCACGAGAAATCCTAGCCGCAACTGTCTGGGCAACTCCAGATCACCAGAGTGGTCCCAAGCAGAGATAGTGCACTGAGATTTTCACGCTGGCCGGGGCTGAGAGTGCTCAGACTCTTCAGGTCTTAGAGAGTGCTGGCTAGCACCCGTAGGGACCTCTTTCAGGGGAGGGTGTGGGGCGCGACTCAGACTCTGGTCATGCAGCACGCGTGCAGAGTGCAAAAGGCTGTGGTTCTGCTGGCTGGCATCCACAGCAGGCTCCCTCATCCTCACAGGTGCTGCAAACCACATGCTCTCAGGTACACTGGTGGCTCAGGGACTAAGACCTGGCTTCTTTGCTCTGCTCTCTGGTTCCCTGCCAGTGATGGCCATCCTGGATCTGTGGGCTTAAGTCCCTGTCCCTAACCGCCCAATTCCACCAATTTCCCCTTTAGAACTTTTGCTCTTTTTGAGTGATTTCAACCAGACTCTAAGTTAGTGCTGGTCCCCCAATCACAGGGCACTCTCGTATTGGGGTATTACTTTCCAATGGGTCACTTCTGGTCACTCCCTCCCCCTTTTGTTTATCTTCTGATATCAGTCCAATGTTCCCATTCCACTTTACCTGTCCACTGGTGTCTTCTGCCCCCATAGAGATCCAGAAGTGTATAATTCTAATCTCAGGCTGATTTCATGGGTGATCAGAGTTCTTTGGTAGGTAATCAGCTCACTTTAGGGGACAGGTTGAAACAGCACCTCCTACTTCTCTGCCATCTTGTCTCCTCCTCCACATTTAGTTTTTATATTCAAAATAATTATTGATAAATATGTACTTATTGCAACTTTGTTACTTGTTTTACAGTTGTTTTTGTAGGTCTTCTCCGGTCCTTTCTTCACTTGTGGTTTGATGATCTTTTTTGGTTATATGCTTCTCTCTTCTTTTTTTTTGTGCATCTATTACAGATTTTTGATTTGTGGTTATAATTCAGTTTGTACATAACATCTTATGCATGTGTGAGCCTATATTAAGTTGATGGTTGCTTAAGTTGAGCCCATTCTAAAAATCATTAAAATTTTATGTCATCTTTATGCTTTATGTAAATAATGTCACACTTCACATTTTTTAATTTTGTGAGTATATTTACTGATTTTTTATGGATATAATTGATTTTACTGCTTTTGTTTTTTAACATCCATACTGGTTTTATAAGTAACTAATCTCCTACTTTTATTATGTTCATATCTATCCTTGAAATTTTTTCCTTTCATAATTTGCTTACTCTTAATTATGGCTTTTCTTTCCATTCAATTAATTCCCCTAAAATTTCTTATAAGGATAGTTTAGTGGTAATAAACTCTTTTCCCTTTTGTCTTTCTGAGAAACTCTATGTATTTCCTTTTATTCCCCAATGATAGCTTTGCTGGATAGAGTTTTCTTGATTGTACATTTTTCCTTTAAGGACTGAATATCTCAGGACACTTTCTTCTGGCCTACAAAGTTTCTGCTGAAAAATCAGCTGATAGGCATATGAGGTTTCCCTTGTATGTAGCTGTTTTCTTTTCTCTTACTGCTTTAAAAATTCTCTCTTTATCATTGGTTTTTACCATTTTAATTATCTGTCTTTGTCGGAGCTCCTTGTGTTGATTTCTTTTGGGGGTGGGGTATCTGTACCTCATGGATCCGGGTGTCTACTTTTTTCCACATATTAGGAAAAGTTTCAGCTGTTATTTCTTCAAATAAATTTTTGCCCCATTTCTCTCCTTTCTCCTTCTAGGATCCTATGATGTGAATGTTATGCTTAATGATGTCACTGAGTTCTTTTAACATATTCTTAATATATATATATATATATATATATATATATGTGTGTGTGTGTGTGTGTGTGTGTATAATGTATTATCTGTATTATGTATGTTTATTATGTTTTATAGGTAATATAATATTATATATATATATATATATATATATATATATATACACACCTTTGATAGAGGATTATCATTTTATACCTGGAGGAATGGTTTGAAGCCAAAATATAAACAGTCTCCTATATTTGCTTCTATTTTTTAGACCCTAGGCCTTATGGATTCACACATTTTTCAAATTTGAAAACATTCTATTATAATAAAAGAGGATTGTGTCCAAATGATGGTGGTGTCATGATGTAGCCTTCAAGAAAAGGATAGAAGGTTATTTCTCAGATTACTAATTTGCTTTGAAATCTTATGTAAGTTCCTCTCTGGACCTATTTTGACATCTATAAAATACTGAAAATAATGCTGAGCCACACTGCATTGGAAGTGTCAGGAAAAATTCCTAAATGATTATAATATGTTTTGCAGATAATCATGTGTGTACTGAAAGTGATAATATTGACCCATTAATCCTTTTAGTGACAAAGAAAGTGTCGCTACTTAGGGAGCTGATATGTGAGTGGAAAAAAGGGAAATAAAAAAATAGAAACAAGAAAAAAGAGCAGGCTTAGGCAAGTGAATTAACTGTTTTATCTAAAGGAAGACAGATTTTCCAAAGGCCAACTGTGTTGGCTTTACCTCATTTTTTAAATTGTGAAGAAGAATGCTTGAAATGGACCAATTTTTGCCAATTTTACCTGTTTTTTGGAATGTATATTTAATGTTTTATTTAAGCAATATTTAAACATTTAGCCAAAATGGCTCTTTCATGCTAATTTGTATCATTTATATAAGAATTTTTGAGGTAAACCTGGTTCTCTTATATTTTATTATTTGGAAAGGAAACTTCTGTCTAATGCCTCATTTAAGATTCAGTGGAATCTTTCTTGCTTCAGTAATTTTCCTATTAAATTACAACTCTTAGTGCTAGTTCCTCACCCTAAAGGAAACCAATTAAATCACCCAAACTAATGAAGTTGTTTCCACCAGCAAGTACCTCGTTATAGGGGTACTTCTAATTACTGCTAAAATGAGCTGGAACGGAATGTCTCCAGAATGGGATGTCCCAGAGCTATAAACCAAAACCGTAAACAGCTGTGCAACTCCTAATCTATTCATTTCACCTTTGCAATCATAGCACAACATAACTAAGTTTTAAATATCGGTAGAGAAGAGTAAGAATGGATTTGAACACAGAAAACGTTAGTGAGATTTTCCTTATGTTATTATAAGAACATATTGGTTATATTCCGTCTTATAAATAGGATTTATTTTGTCTTCTGGATGTTATTGTATTTGCTCACGCATTTGTGTCTCTCTGTACTAATTACCATGCTTAGTACTTCAGTCAAGAGTACATTGAACAAGGATGGTGACACAGCTTATATGGGAGAAAACACTGTCAGTGCAGAAATAATCTGTGCAGGGGAATGACTTTAGATCAGATTTAATTAATGTGTGCTTCCCTTTCCAATATAATTTTATGCCTACAGCAATATAAAGCTGAACTTAAATCCAAGGCAGAAGGTAGACACTCTGCAGATAAATAAGAAACCATGCTGCTTTTATTGACATAAATCATTTGCTGTATGAATTTCAAAACAGAAACATTTATCAATCCAATTGATAAATTCAAGCAGTTTTGCAAGTTAAAAAAATGAGACAAAAAGCGGTGAAATATTGAGAAAGAAATTATTATAGAGGAAGATAAAAATATCAAGTCACATTTGGAAAGACAGTGTAGAGAACTTTAAAATTCTTAAACTTTAAACCTTAAAAACCTTTGCTTTTCCCCCAGTGAAGGGAAACAAAAAATGTCAGTATAAATTATAATAACAACACCAAATAATAATAATAATAATAATAATACTGTTATTTTTATATTTGTGATGCATGAATTCTAAAAAAGTTATGAGGCACATATAAAAACACTGGACTGGAATAAATGAGAAGTGGCATCTAGTTCTGGCTCACGACTGAAAAAGTTGTGGAACTGTGTTCAACTCACTTAATCTCACTGGACCTGTTTCCTTAATAATACAACAGAGATGGTAAAATTGAATATATGATCTGTGTGATCTTTCCCAAGTTTACTTATCTCTTTAGCTGTTCTGTGACTTGGGAACACTCATGCTTCTCACAGTGACCATTTGTGAAATATATAGCATTCAAGATCCATGAAATAATTTTTATTCCTTTTGTGAAAAATTGGCAAGGATGTGTATAATCCTCTCAGAATGAGAAGTATGTATTTTTATTTAATAATAAAAATGGATAAATACTACTGTGTATTTGTATTATGTCAACCTAAATCAGCTGGAATTGTATTTTCCATAATCCCTTCCTTGCATAGTTCAGGGTAGCATGGGCCACTAGAGACATTTGGAGAGGTTTGGCAGAAGTGAAGTACCAGCTATGAGCCACATTGACATTTATTTGATGACTTATCTTGTTAGCAGGGCAACAGGCAAATCACAGGCTCCTGTGTTATGGATAAAAAAAATTCTAACCATGCCATGCCATAATTGCTCTAAAACCTTATAAGTAAAAATTCAATCATATAAAGGACATTGTCCATAAAATTAAGTAATCCTAACAATTAATATAAACAACATGATATAGGAAAGTCTCACGTGCCCTAAAAATAAAGATACACTTAGAACAGTGTGTATAATCTTGACCTTTGGAATAAATTTCTAGATAATAAGTCTCTTGCTGTCTCCTTTTGTTTTCTAAGATTTCTGTGAAATAAGGTTAACTAGAACTTTTTCAACCCAGCAATGTCCACCCCTGCTCCCTCCCAAAAACCCTTTGAATATTTAGTTGTCTTTGCAGTGGACTATAAAATTAAAAATGAATTTTTATTAGTCAGAAAGAGAAAAAAAAATAGTACGTGTTTAAATCACCAAAAAGTATTATTAATATTATTGACACTAAAAACAACAAGAAGGACCAAATGGAAAATAATCAGTGCTGATTCAAAAATGTTGGAGCAATATGTAGAGGGCAGAAAAAAAGAGGATGAACATAGTTCTATCAAAAAAAAAAAAGATGTAGAGAGGGGAAGTTTTGTAATTTAGTTTTTAGAAACAAGGGTGTTTGGACTGTTAGCAGTGGACCTGGAGGCCAGCTTACACACTAGAGTGCCTGTGACAGCCTCAGCCAGGTCTCATAGTCAAACTGGAGGTCTGCCCCACCTATCAGCCTGCCCACTGCTGTTGCATCTGGGCCTCCCAGACAGCTGTGCCAGAGGTCAACACTGAACAGCACTGATTTCACAGAATTTGTGGCCAGATCTCTCAGCCATATGGTGAAGGGGCCAGCCCTAATCACCAGTATGCCTACAACAGTCATGGCTGGAACTTGTGGCAGCTGCAGAGGTGGACAGTCCCTCACACCAAGGAATCTATATCAATTGCAGCCCAGCTGCAACAGGATAATGCATGTAGGGGACATGCCCTGAACATCTTGCTTGGGTAACCAGGGGCATTTGGGTTACTGCACATCATAGGACATCTATATTAAACCACTTTTTCAAAACTGGGAGATGTAACTAATTTACAATACACAGACACAAACACAAAGAGGCAAAATAAGGAGACAGAAAAATATGCTTCACATAAAACAACAAGACAAAACCTTAGGAAAATAACAAAATGGAGAGAGCAACCTACTAGATAGAGTTCATAGTAATGGTTATACAGATGCTCACCAAGCTCAGGATAAAATAGATGAATATAGTGATAAATTCAACAAATACATAAAGAACCAATGAGATTGAAGAGTACGAAAACTAAAATGAAACATACCTTAGAGAGAATCAACACTATGTTAGATGATGCCAAAGAACAATCAGTGACATGGAAGATGGGGTAGTGGAAATTACCCAATCAGAAAAAATAATTTAAAAACTGAGACTATTTTAAGAGACCACTGGGAACACATCAGGCATGCTAACATTTGCAGTATAGGGGACTCAGAAGGCAAAGAGAGAAGTGGACTGAAAATCTATTTGAAGAAGTAATGGGTGAAAATTACCCTAACTTGGGGAAGGAAACAAGACATTGAGGTCCAGAAATCAGAGTTCCAAATAAGATGAAACCAAACAAAAACACAAAAAGATGTATTTTTTATTATTATTATTAATTAGTGTTTATTTAAATTCTAATTAGTTAACATACAGTGTTATATTAGTTTTAGGTGTATAATATAGTGGTTCAACAATTCCATATATCACCCAATGCTCATCTCAATGAATACAGTCCTTAATATTCATCATGTATTTCACCCATCCCCCTACCTCCTTCTGGTAACCACTAGTTTGTTCTCTATAGTTAAGATTCTGTTTCTTGGTTTGCCATCCTCTTTTTTTTTTCACTTTGTTTGTTTTGTTTCTTACATTCCACATACAAGTGAAATCATATGGCATTTGTCTTTCTATGACTTATTTCACTTAGCATAATTCTCTCTGCTTTCATCCATGTCATCATTACACATGGCAAGATTTCATTCTTTTTTATGGCTTAGTAATATTTCACTGTATACATGTACCACCATTATTTAGCCATTCATCAGCCAATGGACATGGGCTGTTTCCATAATTTGGCTATTGTAGATAACTGTTATAAACATTGGGGCATATCTACCCTTTTAATTAGTATTTTTGTATTCTTTGGGTACATATCTAGTAGTGCAATTGCTGGATTGTATTTTTACTTTTCTGGTGAACTTCCATATTGCTTAAACAGAGGGGCCGTACCAGTTTGTTATTCCCACCAACAATGCAAGAGGGTTCCCTTTCTCTGCATCCTCACCAACACCTGTTGTTTCTTATATTGTTGATTTTAGCCATTATTGTTGGTGTGAGGTGACATTTAATTGTATTTGTTTTCCATGATGATGAGTGAGGTTGAGTGTGTCTTGGACACTAACTCTTTATCCGATATGTCACTTGCAAATATCTTCTCCCATTCCTACTAGTTTTGGCCTTTTAGTTTTGCCTGTTAGTTTTGGCAATTGTTTCCTTTGCTCTGCAGAAGCTTTTTATTATGATGAAATCCCAATAATTGATTTTTGCTTTTGTTTTCCTCACCCAGGAGACATATCTGGTAAGAACTTGCTATGGCTGATGTCAAAGAGATTATTGCCTGTGTTCTTCTGTAGGATTTTTAAGGTTTCTAGTCTCCTCCCATTTAGGCCACTCTGAATTTATTTTTGTTTAAGGTGTAAGAAAGTTTCATTCCTTTACCTGTTGCTGTCCAGTTTTCCCGACACAATTTGTTGAACAGACTGTGTTTTTCACAGTTGGATATTCTTTTCTGCTTTGTTGAAGATTAATTGATCATGTAGTTGTGGGTTCATTTCTGGGTTTTCTATTCTGTTCATTTGACCTATGTGTCAATTTTTGTGTCAGTACCATACTGTTTTGATCACCAGCTTTGTAATATAACTTAAAATCTGGATTGTGATGCTTCCAGTTTTACTTTTCTTTTTCAAATTTGCTTTGGCTTTTCAGGGTCTTTTGTGGTTCCATACAAATTTTGGGGTTGTGGATCCCAGCTCTGTGAAATATGTTGTTGGTATTTTGAAAGGGATTGCATTAAATGTGTACATTGCTTTAGGTAATATAGACATATTAACAATGTTTGTTCTTCCAATCCATGAACAAGCAATGTGTTCCCATTTCTTTGTGTCATCTTCAACTTCTTTCATCAGTGTTTTATGGTTTTTCAGAGTACAAATTTTTCACTTCTTTGGTTATGTTTATTCCTTGGTATACTATGATTTTTGGTGCAGTGGTAAATGGGGTTGATTCCTTGATTTCTCTTTCTGTTACTTCATTACTGGTGTATAGAAATGCAACAGATTTCTGTACATTGATTTTGTATCCTCCAACTTTAGTGAATTCATGTAGTAGTTTTTGCAATTTTTTAGTGGAGTCTTTGGGTTTTCTATAGAGAGTATCATGTCATCTACAAATGAAGTTTGTAGAAGTAGAAGTTTGTAGAAGTTTGTAGAAGTTTGACTTCTTTCTTTGCCAATTTGGATGTCTTTTATTATTTTGGTTGACTGATTGTTATGGCTAAAACTTCTAGTAATATGTTAAATAGTAGTGGTAAGAGTGGATATCCCTGTCTTCTTCCTGACAGTGAAGGTAAAAACCTCTGTTTTTCTCCATTGAGTATGATATTAGCTGTGGATTTTTCATATATTGCCTTTATTATATTGAGGTACAGTCCCTTTAAACCTACATTGCTGAGGGCTTTCATCATGAATGGATATTGTACTTTGTCTAATGTTTTTTTCTACTTCTATTGAAGGGATCACCTCATTCTTATACTTTCTTTTATAAATGTGGTGTATCACGTTGATTGATTTGTGAATATTAAACTGCCCTTTGCAGCCCAGCACCACGCACTTGGTCATAGTGAATGATTCTTTTAATGTAGTGTTGGATTTGTTATGCTAAATCAGCATTTTTACATCCATGGTCTTCAGCTATGTTGGCCTGTAGTTCTTTTTCTTAGTGGAGTCTTTATCTAGTTTTGGTATTAGGGAAATGCTGGCCTCCTAGAATGAATTTTAAGTCTTCCTTCCATTTCTGTTTTTTGGAATAGTTTGAGAAGAATAGGTATTAACTCTTCATTAATTGTTTGGTAGAATTCATCTGTGAAGACTTTTTTTGTTTGGTGGGAATTTTTTGATTACTGATTCAGTATCTTTGCTTCTTTGCTGGGTATCAGTCTGTTCAAGTTTTCTATTTTTCTCCTGTTTCAGTTTTGGTAATTTATATGTTTTTAGGCATTATCCATTTCTTCCAGGTAGTCCAATATATTGGCATATAGTTTTATATAATATTCGCTTATAATTGTATTTCTGTGGTGTTGGTTATTTCTCTTCTTTTATTTGTGATTTTATTTACTTGGGTTCTGCCTACTCTTTCTGATAAGTCTGGCTAGGGGTTTATCAATTTGATTAATTTTTTTTTAAAGGAAACAGCCCCTGTTTTCATTGACCTGCTATATTAGTTTTTCAGTTTCGATATCATTTATTTCTGCTTTAATCTTTATTAGTTCTCTTCTTCTGTTGGTGTTAGGCTTCATTTGGTGTTCTTTATTTAGCTCCTGTAGGTGTAAGTTTAGGTTGTTTATAGGTAGGCCGGTATTGCTATGTATTTCCTCTTAGGACCAATTTTGCTGCCTCTCAATGGTATTGGAACATTGTGCTTTCATTTTCATTTGTGTCCTTATATTTTTTAATTTATTCTTTAATTTCCTGGTTGAACCATTCATTGTTTGGTAGCACATTATTTAATCTCTATGTATTTGTGGTCTTTCCAAATTTTTTCTTGTGACTGACTTCAAGTTTCATACAATTATAGTCAGTAAATATGATGTAATCTCAATCATTGTGCATTTCTTGAGGCCTGATTTGTGACCTAGTATATGATCTATTCTGGAGAACATCTATGTACACTCGAAAAAAATGTGCATTGTGTTTTAGGATGGAATGTTCTGAATATATCTGTTAAGTCCATCTGGTTCAGTGTGTCATTCAAAACCATTGTTTCTTGTTGATTTTCTATTTAGATAATCTGTAAATCTTTAAATGATGTAAATGGATGTTATAACCTCCTATTATTGTATTATTATCAATGAGTTCCTTTATGTTTGTTATTGATTATTTTCTATATTTGGTGTTACCATTTGGGTGCATAAATATTTACAATTATTAGATCTTTTTGTTGGATTGTTTCCTTTATAATAATATAGTGTCCTTCTTCATCACTTGTTATCATCTTTGGTTTAAGTCTATTTTGTCTGATAAAGGTATTACTACTCTGGCTTTCTTTTGAAATCTATTTGCATGGTAAATATTTCTCCAATGCCTCGCTTTCCAACTGCAGGTGTCTTTAGGTCTGCAACGAATCTCTAGTAGTTAGTACATGGATGGGTCTTGTTTTTATCCATTCTGACACCCTATGCCTTTTGACTGGCGCTTTTAGTTCAGTTATATTTAGAGTTATTAACAGATAGATATTCAATGCCATTTTATTTCTTGTCATTTTTTGTGGAGATTTTCTCTGTTCTCTTCTCAGATTTGTCAGTTGTGGTCTTTCCTTTCCACTCCAAGTCCCTTTTAATATTTCTTGTAGGGCTATTTACTGGCCACAAACTCTTTTAGTTTTTGTTTGTCTGGGACACTTTATCTCTCCTTCTATTCTGAATGATAGTCTTGCTTCAGCCTTGGCTGCAGATTTTTCCCAGTCAGCACCATTCATGCTACTCTCTTTTGGCTTGCCAAGTTTCTGTTGTGAGATCTGCAGCTAGCCTATAGGTCTTTCCTAGTAAGTTAGAGACTTCTTTTGTCTTGCTGCTTTTAAGATCTTTTTCTTCATTGTTATATTTTTGCAAATTTAATTATAACATGTCTTTGTGTTGGTCTGCTTTTGTTGGTTTTGATAGGAGTTCACTGTGCCTCCTATATCTGAATATCTATTTCTGTTCCCAGATTAGGGATTTTTCAGCTATTATTTCCTCAAATAATTTCTGCTGCTTTTTCTCTTCCATCTTCTTCTGGGACTCATATGATATAAATATTGTATTTGATGGAGTCACTGAATTCCCTAAGTCTATTCTCCCGCTCCATAATTCTTCTTTCCCTCTTTTGGTCACCATTTTCTATTACTTTGTCTCCTATATCACTTATTTATTCCTCTTCCTCTTCCTTGTGCTAATTGCATCAAGCCTGTTTCCAATTTCAGTTACTACATTTTTTATTTCTGAGTGATTCTTTTTTTAATGTTTTTGTCTCTGTGGTAAGAGCCTCTCTGAAGTTTTCCATTCTTTTCTCAAGCCCAGTGAGTATATTTATGATAGTTGCTTTAAATTTTCCATAAGACATGTTACTTAAATCTCTCTCACTTAGAGACCGGGCCATGACCTTTTGTTGTTCTTTCATTTGGAATGAATTCCTCTGTCTTACCACTTTGTCTAAGTATCTACCTTCTTCTCCGTGTTAGAAAAGCTCACTATGTTTCTTGCTCCTGAGAGTATTCACCTTATAAAGAAAAGGTCATATATTGTCCAGTGCCTGGAGTTTCAGGGAATGCATCTTGTGTGCACTGCATGCACTCTGCTGTTGTATTTTTGTTGTTTTATCCTTCAGGTCAGTAGTCTGGAGAGACTCTCCTTTCTTGCAATGGGAAGTGTCTGGTCCTTGGCCAGAATGTGTCAAGTTTTAACTTGGTGTGCTGATCTGTTTGTTAAATAAGACCTGATATGATTTCCACTAGGACTAAAGCCCTTCAAAACTCTCTGTTATATGTGATGTGTCCAGTAGTTTCTGCTGGCCTTCTGGGGAAGGGGTCTGCTGTACCGGGACTAAGGCAAGCTTGTCTGACAAGGGCAGTTGTGCCAGAGTACAGAGTTGTGGTAATTGGTGTAAGGAAGAAGCCAGTGTTCAGAGTTTGCCTACTGGTTGCAAAAACTCACTAAAATCAGCCCATCTTGTTTCCCCAGTAAATGGCTTTGGGGAAATGTTCTCCTTGTGTGTTCCCCTGTGTGCTCCTCTCTCTCTTTCTCTGGCTTTTCTCTGCTACCACAGCTCCATCCCCTAGGCAGCATCTGCAATCCATTTCTCCCCCAAACCACATCTCTGAACTTCCTACTTCTTTGATGTAGCTTCTTCTCTCCCTATAGTTGTGGAGTTTGTTCTATAATTTTTCAGGTTGATTTCTGGGGTACTTGGAATGATTGAATACTTATCCAGTTGTGTTTGAGGGATGAGATGAGCCTACAGTCCTCTACTATGTCACCATTTTAGCTTCCTCCCCAAATTTCATGCTTTTAGAAGGAACTCAAACTTAGAAGGAATGAATAAATTCCTAGAAGCATATCTTCCAAACACTGAATCAGAAAGAACTAAGAAATCTGAATATACCAATTACTAGTAATTAAATTGAATCAGTAATCAAAAAACTGCCAACAAACAAAAGTTCAGGGCTAGATACCTTCAGAGATGAATTCTACCAAACATTTAAAAAAGAGTTAATATGTATAATTCTCAAACTATTCAAAAAAACTGAATTGAAATGGGACTTCCAAACCCATTTTACAAAGCCAGCATTACCCTAATACCAAAACCAGACAGAGACACCACATAAAAAGAAAATTAGGGGAAATATTCTTCAATAAAAGTTCTTAATTAAATATTTATAAAGTGAATTCAAAATGCATTAAAATGATCAAACACCATGATCAAGTGGGATTTATTCCAATGATGGAAGGATGGTCCAATATTTGCAAATAAGTCAACAAGTACACCACATTAACAAAAGGAAGGATTAAAAAACCTTAAGATCATCTTCACAGATGCAGAAAAGCATTTGATAAAATTTTACATTCATTTTTTTAAATAAAAGTAATATTTTATTACAAACAAATGTTCCTGAAAGAACTACCATCATGGGTAGCCCCAAAATAAGCTACTCTCATTCATTTTTAATAAAAACTTTCAACAAAGTGGGCATAGAGGTAACATCTCAATATAATGAAGACCACTATGCAAACCTATAGTGAACATGATACTCAAAGGTGAAAAGCTGAAAATATTTCCAAAAATCAGGAACAAAGCAAGGATATGAATTCTTGCCACTTTTATTCAACATAGTATTGGAGGGCCAAGTCACAGAAATTAGACAAGAAAAATAAATAAAATGTTTCAAATTGGAAAAGAAGTAAAACTTGCTATTTGAAGGAGATATGGTACTATACAGAAAACTTTAAAAATTCCTCCTACAAAGTATTAGAACTAATTAATTAATTTAGTAAAGTTACAAGATACAAATTTAATATACATAAATCTGTTGCATTTCTGTACACTAACAATGAATGGAGATTGTCTCTGTGGTAAGAGCCTCTCTGGTCTTCCATTCTTTTCTCAAGCCCAGTGAGTATATATTTCTCAGAAAGAGAAACCAAGGAAATAATCCTATTTATAGGTACACTAATAATAACTAAACACCTTGAAAAAAATTTGAACTAAGAGCTAAAATACCTGTATACTGCAAACTATAATATATTGATGAAAGAAATTGAAGAGTCAAATAAATGGAAAGATATTGCATATTCATTGATCAGAAAAATTATTTTTGTAATGTCCTTACTACCAAAAGCAATGTACAGATTTAGTGTAATCTCTATCAAAATACCAATGGCATTTTTCACAGAACTAGAGCAAATAGTCCTAATATTTTTATGGAACAAGACCCGCAATAGCCAAAGACCCTCACAAGAGGCTCACATAAGATTCTCAATGGCCAAAGCAATTTTGAGGAAGAAGAACAAAGCTGTAGATATCACAGTTCCTCATTTCAATCTGTATTACAAAGCTATATCAATCAAATCAGTATGATATTGGTCTAAGAACAGACATGTAGATCAATGGAATAGAACAGTGAGTCCAGAAATGAACTCACACTTATATATTCAAATAATCTTTTACAAAGGAGGTGAGCATATACAGTGGGGAAAGACAGGCTCTTCAACAAACAGTGTTTGGAAAAACTGGACCACTACATGCAAAAAATGAGACTGAACCACTTTTTAAAAAGATTTTATTTATTATTTGGCAGAGAGAGCGCTCAGCATGGGGAGCAGCAGGCAGAGGCAGATTCCCTGATGAGTAGAGAGCCCAATGCGGGGCTTGGTCTCAGGGCCATGGGATCATGACCTGAGCTGAAGGCAGATGCCCAACTAACTGAGCCACTCAGCCTCCCCAATACTGAACCACTTGTTTACCATATACAAAAATAATTTCAAAATGAGTTAAAGACTTAAATGTAAATCTAGAAACCATAAAACTCTTACAAGAAATCAGGCTATATGCTCTTGGACATCAGTTTTAACAATATTTTTTTGGATCTGTTTCCCGAGACAGCGGCAACAAAAGCAAAAATAAACATGGGGGCTATATCAAACTAAAATGTTTTTGCATAGAAAAAGAAATTAAGGAATCGATTCCATTCATGATAGCACCAAAAACCATAAGATACCTAGGAATAAACCCAACCAAAGAGGTAAACGATCTATACTCTAGAAACTACAGAAAACTCATGAAAGAAATAGAGGAAGACACAAAAAGAAGAGAAACATTCCATGCTTATGGTTTGGAAGAATAAACATTGTTAAAATGCCTACCCTGCCCACAGCAATTTACACTTTTAGTGCCATCACTTTTAATATACCATTGGCATTTTTCAAAGACTGGAACAAATAATCCTAAAATTTGTATGGAAAAGACCCCAATCACCAAGGAAATGATGAAAAACAAAACAAAAAAACAAAACAAAACATCAAGCTCTATTATGAAGCTGTGATCATGAAGACAGCATGGTATTGGCACAAAAACAGAAACATAGATCAATGGAACAAAATAGAGACTCCAGAAATGGACCCTCAACTCCATGGCCAACTAATCTTTGACAAAGCAGGAAGAAATTTCCAATGGAAAAAAGACAGTCTCTTCAATAAATGGTGCTGGGGAAATTGGACAGCTATGTACAGGAGAATGAAACTTGATCAATCCACGGAATGGGAGAAGATATTTGCAAATGACATATGAGATAAAGGGTTGATATCTAAGATCTATAAAGAACTTCTCAAACTCAACACTCAAAAAACAAATAACCCAATCAAAAAATAGGCAGAAGACATGAAGAGACACTTCTCCAAAGAAGACATACATGGCTAACAGATACATGAATAAGTGCTCAACATCATTAGCAATCAGGGAAATACAAATCAAAACCACATTGAGATACCTCCTTACACCAGTTGGAATGGCAAAAATTAACAAAACAGAAAATGACAAATTTTGGCAAGGATGTAGAGAAAGGGGTACCTCTTACACTATTGGTGGGAATGCAAGCTGGTACAGCCACCCTGGAAAACAGTATGGAGGTTCCTCAGGATCTTAAAATAGAGCTACCCTATGACCCAGCAATTACATACTGGGTATTCACCCCAAAGATACAGATGCAGTGAAAAGAAGGGCCACATGCACCCCAATGTTCATAGCAGCAATGTCTACAATAGCCAAGAAGTGGAAGGAGCTGAGATGCCCTTCAACAGATGAATGGGTAAAAATGTGGTTCATATATACAATGCAATATTATTTCGCCATCAGAAAGAATGAATAACCACCATTTGCTTGACATGGATGGAACTGGAGGGGATCGTGCTAAGTGAAGTAAGTTAAGCAGAGAAAGACAATTTTCATATGTTTCACTCATTTGTGGAACATAATCAATAGCACAGAAGACCATAGGGAAAGGAAGGGAACTATGAAGGGGAAGAAATCAGAAAGGGAGATGAACCAAGAGAGACTATGGACCCTGGGAAACGGACTGTGGGTCTCAGGGGCTGGATTTGGGTTGGGGGGAGGAGGTAACAGGGTGAAGGGTATTAAGGAGGGCATGTTTTGTGTTGTGCACTGTGTTATATGTAACTAATGAATCATTGAATACTACATCAAAAATTAATGATTTACTATACAGTGGCTAACTGAACATAATAAAATACCAAAAAACTGTTTCTGTAGGAAAAAAAGAAAAAAAATGCTTTTGCACAGTGAAGGAAACCAACAAAATGAAAAGATAACCTACTGAATGTGAAAATATGTTCACAAATGATATATCTAATAAGGTATTAATATTAAAATTATATGAAGAACTCACACAACCTAATATCAAAAAAACAAACAATCCAACGTAAAAATGGGCATTACATCTAAATAGACATTTTTCCAAAGAAGACATGTAGATGGCTAACAGACATGGAAAAGATGCTCACCATCAGTAATCATCAGGGAAATACAAATCAAAACCACGAGACATTACCTCACACCTGTCAGATGACTAATATCAAAAAGACTAGAAATAAAAAATACTGGTGAGAATATGAGGAAAATAAACCCTCATGCATTGTTAGTGGGAATGCAAATTGGTGGAGCCTCTATGGGAAAAAAATATGGAGATTCCTCTAAAAGTTCAAAATAGAGCTATAATATGATATCTCTTTTGAGATACCACTTCTAGGTATTTATTGGAAGGAAATAAAAACACTTATTTGAAAAGATATATGCACCACTATGTTTATTGAGCATTAATTACAAGAATCCAAATATGGACACCTAAGTGTCCATCAACAGATGAATAGATAAACATGTGGTATACACCCCCCTCACCGCCCCCCCACTGGAATATTAAAGAACAATAAAAAAGAAAGACATCTTGTCACTTGCGACAACATGGATGGACCTAGAGGGTATTATGCTGATTGAAATAAGTCAGACAGAGAAAGACAAATGCTGTATGATTTCACTTATGGATGGAATCTAAAGAGTAAAGCAAATAAACAAGCAAAACAAAACAGAAACAGACTCATAAATACAGAAAACAATGTGATGGTTGCTAGAAGGGAGGGGTTAGGGGGCTGGGGAAAATAGATCAAGGTGATTAAAAGGTACAAACTTCTAGTTATAAAATAAAAGTCATGGAGATATACAACATAGGGAATATAGTCAATAATATTGTGACTTGGGGCGCCTGGGTGGCTCAGTGGGTTAAGCCGCTGCCTTCGGCTCAGGTCATGATCCCAGGTCCTGGGTTCGAGCCCCGCGTCGGGCTTTCTGCTCAGCGGGGAGCCTGCTTCCTCCTCTCTCTCTGCCTGCCTCTCTGCCTACTTGTGATTTCTCTCTGTCAAATAAATAAATAAAATCTTTAAAAAAAAATAATATTGTGACTTACGGTGATCATGTGTATAAATATTGAATCCTTATGTTGTAAAATCGACACTGATATAAGGTTGTATGTCAACTACACTTCAATAAAAAAAGTTTGAGGAATTATTAATTATTATTAATGACATTTAAATATATGAATATATACATATATGTTTTGTTTTTATATAAATCTTTCCCCCTAAAAAAGGGAAAGAAAAGGGAAGAATAATATTATCGTATCTGATTATACCATTCACATATATGAATTATATGTGAACAGGTGCATCCATCCATCCATGCATGCATACAGAGACAGAGAGAGAAAGAGAGAGAGAGATATGAAGGGAAAGAGAGGGAGAAGGGAGAAGAATAGGAGCAGGAGTGATTTACAGTGCATTAATAGATGAAGGAAAAACTAACTTCATTCTCATAAGGGGGCTGCTCCATGCAAGCTGTGAATCTGAAGGGTTTCCACAAGTTTTATTTTGAAAGAAATCTCAGTCTCTAATTCCACTGTAAATGGCAGGTTTGAATGAGTAGCTGATGGAACTATACATTTATTTGATTTGCAGAACTGATCTTTATTACCTATAATACTAAAGGGTATAAAACAGATTGAGATGAAACATATGAATTTCTTGCAAAAGTTTGCACTGTATATATTTATTTGCCTTAGAACAATGTATGCCACATTATTATGATTTTTGTGCTCTGCTTGATTTTTATTTGGCACAAATAGCAGTGAATTATTTTTGAATTATAGTTGCTGTTCTTTCAATGCACGAGATTCATCGATGGTATAGGAAAAATGTAATACATTAAAATAAAATTTCTCTCCTAAATCATAATATGTTAAAATGATAAACCTAACCAGAAATGTTAGAGGAGTGAATTTTTTAATTAATTAATTAATTAATTTATTTTTTTTTTTTTAAAGATTTTTTTTTTATTTATTTGTCAGAGAGAGAGGGAGAGAGAGCAAGCACAGGCAGACAGAATGGCAGGCAGAGGCAGAGGGAGAAGTAGGCTCCCCACCAAGCAAGGAGCCTGATGTGGGACTCGATCCCAGGACACTGGGATCATGACCTGAGCCGAAGGCAGCTGCTTAACCAATTGAGCCACCCAGGCGTCCCTAATTTTTTAAAGTTTTTATTTAAATTCTGATTAGTTTACATATAGTGTGATATCATTTCAAGAGTAAGATTTAGTGATTCATCACTTAAATATAACACCCAGTGCTCAACACAAGTGCCCCCCCTTATTACCTGTCACCCAGGAACGACTTTTTTTTGAAGATTTTATTTATTTGATGGAGTCAGAAGAGAAGGGAGGATGAGAGGAAGAATTTCAAACAAACTTTCATGCTGAGTGTGGAGCCTGATGTGGGGCTTAAACTCATGACCCTGAAATCATGACCTGAGCAGAAAGCAAGAATTGGACACTTCACTGACTGAACCACCAGGCACCCCAGAAATGATTTTTGTTTAGTTTTGTTTTTAAATAAAACTTGTGTTATATAAGTCTAAGTTGTTATACAGTTTGTTCTTGGTATGATATGAAGAGGAAACAATTTAACTCAGCAGTCACTGGACACATGTAATTGTCATCTGCTCCACATCAATTATCTCACTATTCCAACTAGCTGTACCTCCAAAACATTCTCCATATAGATCTGTAGCTTTTCATATGCACCTCAACACATCTATTGAAGCCACCATCATTCCTTGCTACACGACTGTTGTTCCCTTGTTTCTTTTTTTTTAATTTAATTTAATTTTTTTCAGTGTTCCAAAATTCATTGTTTATGCACCACACCCAGTGCTCCATGAAATACGTGCCCTTGTTTCTTTTCTTATGTATCCATTCCCCTCGAAGTACTAGAAAATTTTTTTTAAGATCTAAACCATATCATGTTACTACTCAGGTTCACACTGTATAAGAATAAATCTAAACTACTTTTTCTATTCTGAAAGGTTTTACATGATATGGCTCCTGCCTAATGCTCCCACCTCATGTTAAACTTTCTATGCTCAGTCATGCAGAGTCTTTTTTATTTAAGCATGCCTAGTCCATTACTGCCATAGGAACTTTGAGCTCGCTGTTGCTTTTCTGTGGAATCCCCATGTCCACATTATGCATGGCTGATTCCTTATTACTGTTTAGACATCACCTCTAATGACTTCACTTCTGTCACAAAATCTAAGAGAACTACCTTAACTGCACGCTGTAATTATTTTAAAATCACCCGGTTTTATTTTCACTTTAGTACTTATTTCCATGGACATTTTCTTATCTCTTTGCTTATTGTTTTTCCCCCTCTGTTTCCTCTATAAGGTATAACATTTTTGAGAACAAGGATCAAGTCAATTTCATTAAAGCCATCTCTTTTAGCCCTGTTTTGTAATTTTCTTTCTTTCTTTCTTTTTTTTTTGTAATTTTATCTTTAAGTGAACCAAAAGTATTCAAAGATTTTAAACCAAGGATTTGTATTTCTGAAGGATTATTTCTTCAGAAATTATTGAAGAAAAGCAGGAATGAAAGGGGAAATAAATAGTTGGAAAACTCACATTTTTACATTGGATAAGGGTCTGAAGGAGACCAGAGGTAACGGGGTAGGTTTTAAGAGAAAACTTTGAGGTATATTTAGCAATAAAATCTGGAGTTTAGTGTTACATTACTTGTGGGGAAAAGCTTAAGATAACTGCAAGTATATAGCCTTGTATAAGTTTGTGCTAGGGAAAAAGAACATGTTTGCACAGGAATGTATTAAGATATATCTTAGATATGTTGATATAGGATGACTTTGTAAAGTTTGGAACAAATGAAGATGCCTAACAAAATATACGAAAACAAGAAAAAGTTCCCCTTGTTTTAGAAAACTATATATATATATATATATATATATATATATATATATACACACACACATATATATACGTATATATATAAATAAATATATAAATATATTTATATAAATATATAAATATATAAATATAATATAAATAAATATATATATATATATTTAAAGATTTCATTTATTTATTTGAGAACGAGAGAGAGAGCACAAGCAGGGGAGCAGTGGAGGGAGAGGGAAAAGCAGTCTCCTGGCTGAGCAGAGAGCCCAATGCAGGGTTCAGTCTCAGGACCCTGGGATCATGACCAAAGGCAGATGCTCAACCGAATGAGCCACACAGGTGCCCCTAAAAGAGTACATTTTAATCATAGAATATTTATTTATGAGGATTTGAGTGGTGGTATTTTTTATGCAGAACAAGTTGATATTACAAATTATGAAAATTGGAGTCATGAATCGATCAGCTAGTTCAATTTTTGAAATAGTTAGAAAAGCATTACATGAAATTAAAAAAAAAAAGCAGCATTCTAAATTGTCCTGGTGAGGCTTTAATGCTGCATTTTTGTTCCATGAAATAAGGTTCTAACTGCTAGAGTAGCTATAATGAGGTCTTACTAGTATTTTTTTTTCCTATTTTATTATTGCCTTCAGGCAGGCTATGAGCTTTATGAATTTTTAGCTCACCAGAGCAGATATTTACAGAAGGAAGACTTTTTCTTTTCTAACTTATATTTAGTGCTTTTTCTGTACTTTAACCTTGATTTAAAGTAACAAAACTATGCAACCTTCTTAACATGGCCGAAAAATGTACTCTATACTGAAGTTCAACGTTATCTTTTATATTTCATTCTTTTATAGCTTTTTCTCTTTGAGAAGTGTTTGAAAATTCTCCAATATGGCACATTCTTATAACTCTACACATTCACATAGGTTGTTTATTTTAATTGTAAGGCATTTGCTAGTCTTTTGCTGACAGCCTTCAAGACACCGTTCAAATCCCATGTCCTCTATGAAATCTTCCCCAACCCCAACCACTCCATTTAGCCCTAAAGGGTAGAGTCCTATATTATTTGTAACAAGCAACATGGCCTTAATTTCAAGATCAGCAGTATCCTGAGTAACTCACAAAAAAAAAAAAACAAACAGAAAGCTCAAATGAAATTCTTCAATATCCTGAGATTTTATGTGAAGCATCTTAACTAGAAAACAAAAAAAAAGTGTAGGATATGGTTTATTTAAAGTTAATACATTACCAGGTCTTATAACAGTTTTATCTGAAACATATCTAATTTTCATTTACTTGTCTTTATCCCTAGAGCAAAACATTCATTTAAGCTTCCATCATCTATTACATGAACTTCTGTAATAGTCTTTTAAATGGATCCTCTGATTTATCACTTGCTACTTCCATTCTCTTCTCTGGAGTAGGGGCTGGCAAGTAAAGTCTGATGGCCAACCTTACTTTGCTACCTGTTTTTACATGTCTTGAGAATAAGATTAATTTTATATTTTTTTATGACTGGAGACAAATTTAAAGGAAAACAATATTTTGTGACTCATGAAAATTAAATTTTGGTGTCTATATACAGTTGCCTATTGTTTGCATCCCAGATCTTAGCTTCACCTAGTAGGAATGATGTTATTATCACAGCAAGTATCCTTTTGGTAAAATTATAAAGCCCTTCTTTAGGTGATGGCAGGCAGGTGGTTGAGAACATACATTTCATTTTCTATGAATCTTGTAAGAGAAACCATGGGGTGGGTGGTAGGGTTGGGGGTGGAGGTAGCATTATCAGAAACCAAGTAAACTAGCACTTAACCATTTAGCAATGGAGTTAAGAGCTGAATGTGACAGCTAGCACTATCTTTGTTATCAACAATACCGATAATTCTCCTCTAGGTTGTAATGGTGAGACAGAGTGCCAGGATCATAGTAGGCACTCAAGAGTAGTATTTTCTTCTATATCACTGTAAATATAAAAGTGTCTGAAAATGACATTGACTTTTTCCCCTGAAATTGGGAGTGGACCAGAAGTGGTGGATCCAAAACAGGATTATAAACAATAAAAGTTGATTTTTCTTTATTCATTTAAGTAAACTAATTTTATTCTATTTTCAAAAAGTCAGGCTTTTTAGAAAGACTGAGTGATCTAATGTATTTTTTTTTTATTTCGAACTCCATCACTTATGAACTGATTGGGCCCCTGCTGGCAAGCATTTGCTAAATAAGCCATTTTCTTTCAGAAAATAAATATTGCTTGGATTCAATCTATTAGCAAAAAAATGTTTGTTTCCATTGCAATTTTTTTTTTTGTTTTATCTGAAATTTTATTCTGACTACAAATATTTCCAATCATGGTAGCTTATTTTGATAGACAATTTTTCAAAGAAAAGGCATTTATGAATAAATCAAATGAATGTTTTCTCTTAGTCAAGATCTCACCAGTCTTTTTGTAGCATGGTCAATAAAGTATTCTTGCACAAGCCACACACACACACACACACACACACACACACACACAGAGTTTATGTATGTATTTTTCGTTAAATGCATTTTCTCTAACATGTAATGTTATCATCGTACTTAGTCAGCATTTATTGATTACCTGTACTTCTCAGGGTATGAAGTCAAAAGCTGGAGAATAGTACATAGTTCTAGAAAATAGCTTTTCCTTATAGTACCACTTAGGTTGCTTCAAGTAAGATACTTGCCCTTATTTTCTCTCCCTTTAAAATTGCAATAAAGTATTAGTTTCTTCATGCATATATGAAATTACAATGAAAATTAATAAAAATCCATATATGGATGGGAAACTGACACAGAGTCCTAGAGAGAGTAATTATTTTTTTCATTGACTATTATAGGCCGGATTTCCATGATATAGCTTTAAATAAAAATTGTAAAGGAAGAATGTATTAAGTCATTATGATTGTCCTTTGGGACTACTATGAATTACTTTGGTTATTGAAGTGAAAAAAAGTACATTGATCACCTGGTTTCCTCCATTTACATCTAGTAATGAGAAAGATAAAAACTGATAAGACATTATCTGTGGTTGGACATAAAGGTTGGTGAAATGATCTTATTATACCATTTTCTCAGGAGGATATGGCTGTAGGACAGCATATTATGCAATTAGTCATATTACTTCCTTAGTGAAGTAAGAAGTATTTCACATACAGATGATTTTATTGTTAGTATGTGGTATTTGACTGTTTTACAAAGTGTCATTAGACTTGTTTGGTAATATACAACTCTGGAGAAGTGCTAAGTCACATTTAAGGAAAGAAGTGATTGTCCATATTGTGATGGACTTAAAAATCAAGACAAGTCTCTCCTGATACTTTTAACCAATAACTTTGAATGACTTGCTTCAGAAATTAAATTGATGCTGCAGACACATTGGAACATAATAGAAGATGTAGAGAAAGATGATTTATAGCTACCAGAACTTTTCCTAATGTTACAGAAAATAGATATTCTGTAGAATTTTTATAATATAGATATAGTATGATTCTTATTGAAAGCTACTTTGGTTAGGCTTATGACACCAAAGACTTCTCTTTACTTAATATGATAAAGTATATCTGTTTGGGTGAAATAATGAAAGCTTTTTCCTGAGAATGGGGGTGAAACAAGAATATCTATCAACACTTCTATTCAACATTTTACCAGAGGATTCTGGGTAAAGCAATAAGGCAAAGAAGAAAATGTAAAGTTATAAGAATTGGAAAAGAAAAAAAAACATATTTACAGATGTCATGGTTGAATATATAGTTAGAAGTCTACAGATAAACTATTATAATTAATGAATATAGAAGTTTTCTTGAGGGATGCCTGGGGTCAAGTTAAGTGGTTAAGTGTCTGCCTTTGCCTGGGGTCATGGTCCTGGGGTGGAACCCTGCATGGGGCTCCTGCTCAGCGGGAAGTCTGGTCCTCTTTGATCTCTCTCTCTTGCTCTCTCTCATATAAATAAAATAAATGTTTTCTTGAATACAGGACCAATATTCAAAAGTAATTGTGTTTCTATATGCAAGCTCAAACAATTAAAAGACAAAATGGTGGGGGGAGAGATAGCAGAGGAGTCAGAGACCCTGTTTCAACCAGTCTCCTGATTTGAGCTAGATATCTACTAGAGCACTCTGAACACACATGAAATCAGCCTGAGATGTAAGATTATACACTTCTGGATCTCTATGGGGGCAGAGGATCATCAGTGGTGAGGTACAGAGGAGTTGGAAGTGGGTGGACAGATATCAGAGGATAAAAAGAAGGGGGAGGGAGCCACCAGAAGCAAGCCTTTGGAAAGTAATACCCCAGTGCAAAAATACCTGGCACTTGGGGACCAGGGACAGCTTGGAGACCCATGGCTGTGAGACAGGAAGGGACTGATAACAGCACTCACACAGAACAAAGGGACTTAAGGGACAATCATTGGGACTGGGAGGCTGCAGGTGTGGACCTAAGTTCAGGATCCCAGAACAGCTGCAGCTTCTTCCTGCTCATGCCTGAGAGGACCTGTCATGGGCTTGAGTTGGTGGTCACTGGGGGTGGTGGCTGCTACAACCACCACAGATACCTCCACTGCCTCCACCACCACCCAGACAGAGGGCAGGCAGTATGGACTTGAGTCAGCAGCCCCCAGAAAGGCAGCCGCCAGGACCGGGCTCACCAGGACCAGCGTCATTTGTGGTTTTGGTGGCACAGGGATGCAGAGACGAGTGGGGGCCTCAGATGACTACTGAGATGGTGGCTGGGATGTACACCACTTGTTAGAGTCTGTGGTGTTCAACACAGTTGCAAAGGGGGAGTCTATATGTTCTGGAGGATTCAGAGAGGAGCATACTGTAGCTTCTCTCTGAGGTAGAGGTCTGGGGGTGGACAATTTACTTTGCTCTGGCCCTCCAAAAAGGCATGAAAAGCTGCCAGAGAACAAAAACCTCCAGAGAACAAAAGCTGGAAAAACTGGTTTCCACAGAGCCCAGTCCCTTCATAGGGGCAGGACAACTCCACTGCAAACAGGACTGACTGGAAAACAATGTGGTAGGACCCCCCCCCCCCCCAGAAGACAAGCTGAGAAAACAAAGGAAAACAGCAACAGGATCCCCATAAAAATGTAAAACCCCAACACCAGGAGAAAACAATATATTAAGCATTTGGTATTGCCTCACAGTCTGCAGTTTTCTTAGCTACAAATTTTCTCTCTCTTTTTTAAATGCTTATGATTCTTGTTCCTTTGTTTTTTTTTTTTTACCTACTTACCATTTCAACTAGATGTTTAATACATCATTCCATAGTAACTTTTTAACTTAAAATTTTTCATACATGTACTTTTTCTTTCTTTTTTTTAAAATACATATATATAGAAGCTTCAATGTAGTCTTTTTTTCTTTATTCAATACTACCTCTCTCTATATATACACCAGTTTTAATTTCCCTATGTCTCTGGAAAGTTGAGTCCTCTAACAAAGATAACAAGATATACCCAGGAAGAACTGAAATACCCTTTATCGTCCACATTGAGGGATTATAACCACCTTCCCCTTTTTATTTTGTGTTTTTATTTTTATTCTTTTTCTTCTGTTGGCATTTCTGTTTGTTTGTTTTTGTTTTTGTACTTTATACATCTTATTCCTGGGTTCATTTTGGCTGGATTTTTTTTTTTCTTTTTCTTTTGTTGGTCTTTTTGTACTTTATAAATATTACTCTTGAGGTTCATTTTGGCTGTTTTTTTTTTCTTTCTTTCTTTTTGGTGATGACTTCTGAATGCTCCAAAACTTTCCAGGTGCACCTTACCTGGATCATTGTTGATATTTTCAGCTATACATCCCGTCAACCAGCTCTCACCAGAATGGCTAGTTGGAAGAACCTCCAACAGAGGAAAAATTCAGAGACTGTGACATCTGCCACAGAACTAATGGATATGGACATAAGCAAGATGTTGAAAATAGAATTCAGGGTTATGCAGACAATGGCTAGGTTGGAGAATATCGTTAGTGGCAACTTAGATTCTCTAAGGGCAGAAGTGAGAGTTGATCTGACAGAACTTAAAGATGCTATCAATGAGATCCAATCTAATCTAGATACTCTGAAAGCCAGGGTAAATGAAGTTTATTGAATTAGTGATTTAGAAGACAAACTGATAGAAAAGAAGAATCAGGAGGAGGTTTGGAAAAAACAGCTTAGGATCCATGAAAGGAGAATTAAATAAATAAATGATGCTGTAAAACCTTCCAATATTAGAATTATTGGGATCCCTGAGGGGTGGAGAGAAAGAGAGGACTAGGAGATATAGTTGAGCAAATCCTAGCTGAGAATTACCTTAATTTGGGGAATGGAACAAGTGTTCATGTCCTAGAGGCAAAGAGGATAGTTCCCAAGATCAACGAGAGTAGAGCAACCTACCGGCATGTAATTGTGGAACTCAAGAATCAAAAAACCACTGGGGCGCCTGGGTGGCTCAGTGGGTTAAAGCCTCTGCCTTCGGCTCAGGTCATGATCCCAGGGTCCTGGGATCGAGCCCCGCACCGGGCTCTCTCCTCAGCGGGAAGCCTGCTTCTCCCTCTCTCTCTCTGCCTGCCTCTCGGCCTACTTGTGATTTCTGTCTGTCAAATAAATAAATAAAATCTTTAAAAAAAAAAACCACAGATAATATCTTAAGAGCAGCTAGGGGGAAGAGATGCCTTACATACAAGGGGAGAAACATCAGGATAACATCAGACTTGTCAACAGAAACCAGGTAAGGCAGAAAAGGCCGGCAAGACATATTCAGGGCACTAAGTGGGAAGAACATACAGCCAAGAATACTTTATCTGGCAAGGGTGTCATTTAGAATGGATGGAGAGATAAAGAGCTTCCAAGACCAGCAAAGCCTAAAAGAATATGTTACCACCAAGTCGGCCCTACAAGAAATATTAAGGGGGGGTTCCTTAAATGAAGAAAGACCTCAGAGTGATATAGAACAGAAATTTACAGGATAATCTATAGAAACAAGGACCTCACAGGCAATATGATGACAATACCAACATATCTTTCAGTAATCACTCTCAATGTGAATGACCTAAATGCTTCCATAAAATGGCACAAGGTTGCAGACTGGATAAAAAAATAGGACTTATCTACATGTTGCCTAAAAGATACTAATTCTGACCCTAAAGATACCTCTTGACTGAAAGTGAAGGGATGGAGTATAATCTTTCATGTCCATCTGCATCAAAAGAAAGCTAGGGTAGCAATTCTCATAACAGATAAATTAGATTTTAAGCTAAAGACTATAGTTAAAGATACAGCAGGACACTACATCATTCTTTAAGGGTCTATCCAACAAGAAGATCTAACAATTATAAATATCTATGCCCCCAACATGGCAGCAGCCAAATACATAAGCAACTGTTAATCAAAATAAAAAGACATGTTGATAAGAATATGTTAATTGTAGCATGCCCCAACATGGCAGCAGCCAAATACATAAGCAACTGTTAATCAAAATAAAAAGACATGTTGATAAGAATATGTTAATTGTAGCAGATATTAACATGCCACTCTGGTCTCAACCAATACCAAAAGACTGAGATTATACCCTGCATATTCTTAGACCACAATGCTTTGAAATTGGAACTCAATCACAAGAAAAAGTTTGGAAGAAATTCAAACCCTTGGAAGCTAAAGACCATCCTGATCCAAAATGTTTGAGTCAACCAGGAAATCAAAGAAGAACTTAAACAATTCATGGAAAACAATGAGCACAAAGACACATAGGTCCAAAACCTATGGGATATGGCAAAGGCAGTCTGAAGGGGGAATACATAGTCATCCAAGCATCACTCAAATAAATGGAAAAATCCCGAATACACAAACTCTCTTAACACCTTGAAAAACTGGAGAATCAACAACAAATTAAGCCTAACCAGCCCAAGAGAAGGGAAATAATTAAGATTAGAGCAGAGATCAATGAATTAGAAACCAGAGATACAGTAGAACACATTAATGAAACTAGAAGTTGGTTCTTTGAAAGAATAATAAGATCAATAAACCACTGGCCAGAGTAATCAAAAAGAAAAGAGAAAGGACCCCAAATTCATAAAATTATGAATGAAATGGCAGAGATCATGGCTAACACCAAGGAAATAAATAAAGGTATCAGAAAATATTATCAACAGCTATAGGCCAATAAGTTAAGCAACCTGGAAGAAATGGATTCACTCCTGGAAACCTATAGACAACCAAGACTGAAATGGGAAGAAACTGACAACTTGAACAGACCAAGAACTAGAAACGAGATTGAAGTAGTGATCAAAAACCTCCCAAAAAAACAAGAGTCCATGACCTGATGGATTCCTGGAGATTTCTACTAAACATCCAAAGAAGAAATAATACCTATTCTCCTGAAGCTGTTAAAACAAAACAAAACAAAACAAAACAAAACAAAAAAAACAGAAATAGAAGGAAAACGTCCAGACTCATTCTATGAGGCCATCATTACCTTGATCACCAAACCAGGCAAAGACCCAATCAAAAAGGAGAATTTCAGCCCAACATCCCTGAGGGATGTGGATGCCATGATTCTCAAGAAGATGCTAGCTAATAGGATCCAACAGTACATTAAAAAGATTATCCACCACGACCAGGTGAGATTTATCCCCGGGATGCAAGGGTGGTTCAACATTTGAAAATAAATCAATATGATATAACAAATTAATAAAAGAAGAACCACATGGGCCTCTCAAGTGATGCAGAAAAAGCATTTGACAAAATACAGCATCCTTTCCTGATTAAAACTTTTCAGAGTATAGGGATAGAGGGAACATTCCTCGACTTTATAAAATCCATCCATGAAAAACCCACAGCAGAATATCATTCTCACTGGGGAAGTGCTGAGAGCTTTCTCATTGATATCAGGAACATGAGAAGGATGCCCACTCTCGCCACTCTTGTTCAACATAGTATTAGAAGTCCTAGCAACAGCAATCAGACAACAAAAAGAAATAAAATATATTCAAACTGGCAAAGAAGAAGCCAAACTCTCTCTCTCTTTGGAGATGACATAATACTTTAGGCGGAAAACCCAGAACTCCACCCCCAAATTACTAGAACTCATACAATAATTCAGTTTTGTGGAAGTATACAATATCAATGCACAGAAATCAGTTGCTTTCTTATACGCTAACAATGAATCTGTAGAATGGGAAATTAGAGAATCAATTACATTTACAATAGCACCAAAAGCCATAAGATACCTTCAAATAAACCTAGCCAAAGAGATAAAGTACCTATATTCTAGGAACTACAAAAACAGTTGTGAAAAAAATTGAAGACACAAAAAGATGGAAAAAACATTCCATGCTCATGGATCAGAAGAATAAACACTGATAAAATGTCTATACTGCCCAGAGCAGTCTGTACTTTCAATGCCATCCCGATCAAAATACCATTGGAATTTTTAAGTGTGCTGGAACAAACAATCTTAAAATTTGTATGGAACCAGAAAGGAACCTAGTCACCAAAGACACGTTGAAAAAGAAAAACAAAGCTGGGGGCCTCATTTTTCCTGATTTCAAGCTATATTACAAAGCTGTGACCACCAAGATAGCATGATACTGGCACAAAAAAACAGACACATAGACCAGTGGAACAGAACAGAGAGCCCAGATATGAACTCTCAAGTCTATGGTCAAATAATCTTCAACAAAGCAGGAAAAAATTACCAATGGAAAAAATATAGTCTCTTCAATAAGTGGTGCTGGGAAAATTGGACAGCTATGTACAGAAGAATGAAACTTGACCCTTCTCTTATGCCATACACAAAGATAAACTCAAAATTGATGAAAGACCTCAATGTGAGACAGGAATCCATCAAAATTATAGAGGAGAACACATGTAGCTTCTTTCAAGACACACCTCCAAAGGCAAGGGAAACAAAACCAAAAATGAACTTTTGGGACTTCATCAAGATAAAAAGCTTCTGCACAGCAAAGGAGACAAAACTAAGAAGCAACCCACAGAATGGGAGAAAATATTTGCAAAAGACATATCAGAAAAAGGGTTGATATCTAAGATCTATAAAGAACTTCTCAAACTCAACACTCAAAAAACAAATAACTCAATCAAAAAATAGGCAGAAGACATGAAGAGACACTTCTCCAAAGAAGACATACAAATGGCTAACAGACACATGAAAAAAATGTTCACCATCATTAGCCATCAGGGAGATTCAAATCAAAACCACATTGAGACACCTCCTTACACAAGTTAGAATGGCAAAAATTAACAAGGAGAGAAACAATAAATGTTGGCGAGGATGTGGAGAAAGGGGAACCCTCTTACACTGTTGGCTGCAAGTTGGTGCAGCCACTTTGGAAAACAGTGGAAGAGTCCTGAAAAATTAAAATAGAACTACTCTAGGACTCACCAATTGCACTACTGGGTATTTACCCCCAAAATACGGATGTAGTGAAAATAAGTGCCATATGAGCCCAGATGTTCATAGAAGTATGTCCACAATATCCAAATTGTGGAAAGAGCCAAGATGCCCTTCAATGGATAAACGGATAAAGAAGATGTGGTCCATATATACAACGGAATATCACTCAGCCATCAGAAAGGATGAATATCCACTTTTGCATCAACATGAATGGGGCTGGAGGAGATTATGCTGAGTGAAATAAGAGAAGCAGAGAAAGTCAATTCTCATATGGTTTCACTTACTTGTAGAACATAAGGAATAACATGGAGGACATTAGGAGAAGGAAGGGAAAAGGGAAGGGGGGAGTCAGAGGGGGAGACAAACCACAAGAGACTGTGGACTCTGAGAAAAAAAACTGAGGGTTTTAGAGGGGAGGGGTGGTGTGAGGATGGATGAGCCTGGTGGTATTAAGGAGGGCGCAAAATGCATGGAGCACTGGGTGTGGTGCATAAACAATGAATCTTGGAACACTACATCAATAACTAATGATGTACTGTGTGGTGACTAACATAATATAATTAAAAAAAAGACAAAATAATTTAAATTACCATTTACAATTGCACTAAAGCATATTAAATGCCTAAAATCTAATTTCAGGTGTGCAGATCCTCTACACAGAAACCAACACAGTATACTGATAAGAATTAAAGAAGACTAAATAAATCATGTTCATGATTTGGAAGCATCAGTTTTGTAAAGATGTTAAATGTACCTAAGTTAATTTATCAAAATTCAATCAAAATAAAAATCAAAAATAAATTTTTAAAAATTACTAGTTGATTTAAAAATATTTGGAAAGGTAAAGAAATGATAGTGTTTAAAAAGGGAACCACATTATAATAACAATTAGTTATATTATTATATTTTATTATATTATATTATTATTGATTATCACTATATGATAACAATTGGTTTGTGACAAAAGTGCCAATGGACAGAGGTGGGAGACAGTCTTATCAATTGAAGATGGTGGATCTACTTTCTATTCATATAGAAAATGTATACCTTTACCTCTACTTCATACTGTATACATAAACCAATACTTGGGATATTTTAGATTTAAATGCAAAAAGTAAAAAAATAAATGAAGTTTTACTGTCTTACAAAGTTAAAAAAAGGTAATCTGTGATAGTCAAATGTTTTTCACAAAGACTACATTAAAGCACTAACCATTAAGGAAATTTTGATAAGGTGAATTACATTAAGAACTTCTGTTCATAGATACTTCTTCAATGAAGACATAGAACTGGCTAACAGACACATGAAAAAATGTTCATCATCACTAGCCATCAGGGAGATTCAAATCAAAACCATATTGAGATACCACTTTACACCAGTTAGAATGGCCAAAAATTAACATGACAGTAAGCAACAGTGTTGGAGAGGATGTGGAGAAAGGGGAACCCTTTTACACTGTTAGTGGGAATGCAAGTTGATGCAGCCACTTTGGAAAACAGCGTGGAGATTCCTTAAGAAATTAAAAATTGAGCTTCCCTATGACCCTGCCATTGCACCACTGGGTATTTACCCCAAAGATACAGATGTAGTGAAAAGAAAGGCCATCTGTACCCCAATGTTCATTGTGACAATGGCCACAGTCGCCAAACTGTGGAAAGAACCAAGATGCCCTTCAATGGATGAATGGATAAGGAAGATGTGGTCCATATACACTATGGAGTATTATGCCTCCATCAGAAAGGATGAATACCCAACTTTTGTATCAACATGGACGGGACTGGAAAAGATTATGCTGAGTGAAATAAGTCAAGCAGAGAGAGTCAATTATCATATGGTTTCACTTATTTGTGGAGCATAAGAAATAACACAGAGGACATGGGGAGATGGAGAGGAGAAGGGAGTTGGGGGGAAATTGGAAGGGGGAGATGAACCATGAGAGACTACGGACTCTGAAAAACAATCTGAGGGTTCTGAAGGGGCTGAGTGGGAGGTTGGGTGAGCCTGGTGGTGGGTATTATGGAGGGCATGTATTGCATGGAACACTGGGTGTGGTACATAAACAATGAATTCTGGTACACTAAAAAGAAATTTAAAAATAAATAAATAAATAAATAAGAACTGTTCATCAGTAAGAGACTGAAGAGGCAAATGTAGTAGATGATATTTGCAGTAAAGAAAATTGTTATATAACATATATATCTATATAAATGCATACAGATATGTATATACAACTATATATATACACACACACAACACATGTACAGAATATGTAAGAAAATAACAAATCAATAAGAAAAGGACAAGTGGTCAGGATACTTGAATAGACAAAATTCATAGAATGAAATATTTAAAATGCTAAAAAGTATAAAATAATGGTCAATATCATTGGCCATCACAGAAGTGAAAATTAAAATCACAATTAACAGAAAAGTTATTATAATACCAAGTTTTGACAAGTTTGTAATGCAAATTCAATTCTCATTCTCTACCTAAATTGGTACCACTACTTTTGAAAATTATTTAGCATTATTTATGTAACTAAGCAAATGCATCTACTGTGACCAAATAGTTTAAGTGGGTATAGACTCTAAAGAAATACATATGTTTAGTTACAAAAAAAAAAATAGAATTTTCATAGCATTCTTACATGAGAAGAAAAAAACTAGAATTAACCCAAAAGTCCATTAATAGGAGAATGGGTAATTAAGGTATAGCATATTTGTTCAATAGAACATAAGAAACACAGCAATGAAATAAACCAAAAGGTCCCATTAATAAAATAATGGTTTAAGATATAATGTTAAGCAAAGAAACAAAAATAAATGAAATCATACTGTAAGATTCTATTACAAGTTCAAAAGGAGACAAAATTAATCCTCCTTTTTCCTTCTTTAATTGTTCTATATTAAAATTTTATGCTCATGCCATTTGCAATGTGGATGTGGATGGATGCTAGAGCGTATTATGCTAAGCAAAATGGGTCAGTCAGAGAAAGACAAATACCATATGATTTCACTCATATGTAGAATATAAGAAACAAAATAAGTGGACATATGGGAAGGAAAAAAGAGACGGAGACAAACCATAAGAGACTTAACTATAGAGAACAAACTAAGGATTGCTGGAGGGAGGTGGGTGTAGGGGGGCTAAATGGGTGATGGGTATTAAGGAGGGCACTTGTGATGAGCATTGGGTGGGATATTAAGTAGTGAATTACTAATTTCCAAACCTGAAACAAATATTACATTGTATGATAACTAGAATTTAAAAAAATTGTGTTCATAGGATTCTAGGTGTACAGTTAATGGAACGCTACAAAAAAGAGGAATATAGATTATACTTTTCTCACTACAAAAACAGAAAATACTTAGAGGCCAAAAAAAAAAATTTCAAAACATGAAGATCATATTCAATTCTGTGTCTAAATATAAAACAATTTATCATTCCTGAGTCAAATTTTACTTTTTTTCTACAGTGTGTTACGTGAACTTGAATTAAATGTATAAATAAGATTATTTATGCTGTCCTGGGCATACTAATTGAAATAAAACTAAGGTCAAATTATAATTTAGGATTACACTGAGTCTTATGGAATTAATATCATCAATGATGCATAGTTCTTGTGCAAACAAACAGATTTATGGAGTTATACACTTAGATCAAGTGTCTCTTAGAAACCTGAAAAACCTCTTTGATACTAATATTAAAACACAATTTTTGAATACTTATAAATATTTCATGCAATCAAAGTAAGAAGTGTGGAAAAATGTATATTATTAAAGTGTTGACTGTTAATACTATCTCCCATTATAAATCTAGTTTTCTAAACCTGTGTTATTTTTGTGCTTGTTTCCTCCAATCTAGATTTTATTTATCTTCAGTCACCTCTTAAGGTTTTTACTCTTGGTAGGTATGTTTCTTTTATCCTTCCTTCCCCCTCTTATGACATCATCTTGATGCTGTGTGAAAGGCAGATGAAAATGCATAATCTGATATCTGAACCCATTATTGATTTTCTTAGAAAAAAACTTATTTTTGGAAGTATTATGGATATATTAAAATAAATGGCATAACTGACACCAACAATCTTTTTTTTCGCATACAGAGTTTTGTAACAGCTTTGTTGAAATATCATCTACTTCATACAATTCCCCCATGTAAATGGACAATTCCATGGTTCTAGTATATTCCCAGAGCTGTGCCACCATCACCACACTCGATTCTAGAAAATTTTCATCATCCCCCAAATGGGCCTGTGCCCATTAGTAGTCATGACTTATTTCTCCCCAACATCCACGCATTCCCCCCAATCCCTAGGCAACCACTGATCTACTTTGTGTCTCTATAGATATGGCTCTTACTAACTCTCTCGGAAGTAGAATTATACCCATATATGCTCTTTTCTGGCCGGTTTCTTTCACTTGGCACGACACCAACAATCTTGAAGCTATTATTCAATCTGGGTTATTTAACTTTAAAGTTATTGAACTTAACACTTAGTAGGTGTGAAAATATAAAATTTTATATGAGAAAGTTGTACTATAAATCCATATGTTCGAATTGTACAATTTCATATATGAAGAAACAGGTATTTAAACTGCATACATTTAGCTTCCAGTAGAAGTAGGAATTGAATTAGTGACTCATATTTGCAGATTGTTTATTTAGAGTTAAGTAGGATCAACTAGAAGATGCTTCTTGCAGGAAGATAATTTTTTTTTTATTGAGGTAAAATTAACATTCTTCAAGTCCCTGTGCAAGAATAACTTTTAGTATATATTATGTAGACTTTGACAAATGGATATAATTGTGTAACAAGCATTTCAGTCTAGATACAGTATATTTTCCACCATAAAAGACTTCCTAGATCCCCATAGGGAATATATTTTTCCAGTTTTATTGAGATATAATTGACAAATAGCATTTGGTAAGTTTAATGTGTACAAAGTAATGATTTGATATATGTATGCATTGCAAGGTGATTACCACAAGCTTAGTTAACAACTATTCCTCACAGTTACAGTTTTATACTTATGTTTCTCATTTCAATCTACTACATAAATGAAATCACAGAATGTGTACTCTTTTGTGTCTGGCTTCTTTTGATCAGTGTAATGGATTGAGACTTATTTGTATTGCTAAGTATTCCATTGTATCAATATACAATGATTTGTTTGTTCATACTTCTGTTGATGAACATTTGAGATGTTTCCAATTTTTGGTAACATGGGCTATATGTCTTGAATTAAAAACTAGATATGTCTATATATGTAGCTTTATAAAAAACTGTCAAATTCTTTTTCAAAGTGATTATATCAGTTCACTTTATATGCTCATTAATGATAAATGAGACTCCACTTGCTCCACATCTTTACAATTTGGTGATGAACCTTTTTGCTTTTTAGCAATGATAGAGAGTGTGATGTAACATCACATGGTCTAATTTACATCTACCTAATTTTAAGAATCTTTTAATATTCTTATAAACAATTTGGATATCATCTTTTGTTAGGTATCTGGTCAAATTTTTTGCCCATTTGAAAAATTGAATTGTGTTTTTATTATTGATTTACAGAAGTTTTTTTTCATATTCTGTCAGATATATGAGTTGGAATGTTTTCTCCATGTGTAAGGCTTACATTTTCATTTTCTTAATGGGGTATTCAGTGAACAGCACTTATTTTTTTTTTTTAAAGATTTTATTTATTTATTTGACAGAGAGAAATCACAAGTAGGCAGAGAGGCAGGCAGAGAGAGAAGAGGAAGCAGGCTCCCTGCTCCTCTTCTGCTGAGCAGAAAGCCCGATGTGGGGCTCGAACCCAGGACCTGGGATCATGACCTGAGCCGAAGGCAGCGGCTTAACCCACTGAGCCACCCAGGCACCCCGTGAACAGCACTTATAATTTGGATGAAGTCCAGTTTATAACTCATTCATGCTTTTTGGATCCTCTCTTAGATATCTTCTTTTTCAGGTGCTATAAAGATGCCTTTTGTTTTATTTTAGCTACCTTTTTCATATCCCCTCATTAAGAAATTACATGTTATTTTTTTCATTGCTCTCCTGATTGTAGTATGTATTTTCCCCACTCCATATGCTTGTTCTGTTCCCCTTTGGTTTTCAGTGATTTGAGTATTACCTGCATAGATATGACTTTCTGCCTAAAGGGTGTATAGATACTTGTATTTTTACCAAATTTGGAAAATGTTGGCCATATAATGTCAACATTTTTTTTTTCTGTTCCATTCTATCTTTTCTTTTCTTTTGAAACTCCAACTGCCTATGATTTTTTTTTAAATTTTTTATTTTTTCAGCATAACAGTATTCATTATTTTTGCACCACACCCAGTGCTCCATGCAATCCGTGCCCTCTACAATACCCACCATCTGGTGCCCCCAACCTCCCATCCCCCAACCCTTCAAAATTCTCAGATCGTTTTTCAGAGTCCATAGTCTCTCATGGTTCACCTCCCCTTCCAATTTCCCTCAACTCCCTTCTCCTCTCCATCTCCCCTTGTCCTCCATGCTATTTGTTATGCTCCACAAATAAGTGAAACCATATGATAATTGACTCTCTCTGCTTGACTTATTTCACTCAGCATAATCTCTTCCAGTCCCGTCCATGTTGCTACAAAACTTGGGTATTCATCCTTTCTTTTTTCTTTTCTTTTTTTTTTTACAGCTTTATAAACATATATTTTTATCCCCAGGGGTACAGGTCTGCCATTCGCCAGGTTTACACACTTCACAGCACTCACCATAGCACATACCCTCCCCAATATCCATAACCCCACCCCCCTCTCCCAACCCCCTCCCCCCATCAACCCTCAGTTTGTTTTGTGAGATTAAGAGTCACTTATGGTTTGTCTCCCTCCCAATCCCATCTTGTTTCATTTACTCTTCTCCTACCCCCTCAACCCCCCATGTTGCATCTCCTCTCCCTCATATCAGGGAGATCATATGATAGTTGTCTTTCTCCGATTGACTTATTTCGCTAAGCATGATACCCTCTAGTTCCATCCACGTCGTCGCAAATGGCAAGATTTCATTTCTTTTGATGGCTGCATAGTATTCCATTGTGTATGTATACCACATCTTCTTTATCCATTCGTCTGTAGATGGACATCTAGGTTCTTTCCATAGTTTGGCTATTGTAGACATTGCTGCTATAAACATTCGGGTGCACGTGCCCCTTCGGATCACTACGTTTGTATCTTTAGGGTAAATACCCAGCAGTGCAATTGCAGGGTCATAGGGTAGTTCTATTTTCAACATTTTGAGGAACCTCCATGCTGTTTTCCAGAGTGGTTGCACCAGCTTGCATTCCCACCAACAGTGTAGGAGGGTTCCCCTTTCTCCGCATCCTCGCCAGCATCTGTCATTTCCTGACTTGTTAATTTTAGCCATTCTGACTGGTGTGAGGTGATATCTCATGGTGGTTTTGATTTGTATTTCCCTGATGCCGAGTGATATGGAGCACTTTTTCATGTGTCTGTTGGCCATCTGGATGTCTTCTTTGCAGAAATGTCTGTTCATGTCCTCTGCCCATTTCTTGATTGGATTATTTGTTCTTTGGGTGTTGAGTTTGCTAAGTTCTTTATAGATTTTGGACACTAGCCCTTTATCTGATATGTCATTTGCAAATATCTTCTCCCATTCTGTCAGTTGTCTTTTGATTTTGTTCACAAGGGAAGCAAGGGCAAAAATGAACTTTTGGGATTTTATCAAGCCTATGATTTTTTAAAAAGTTTTTATTTAGGTAATCTCTACACCTGACATTGGGCTTGAACTCACAACCCTGAGTTTAAGAACCACATGCTCTTTGGGCTGAGCTAGCCAGGTGTCCCCAACTGCAAGTAATTAAACAACTTTCTATTGTTTACACTTCTCTGAGATATAGTGTAAAATGAAGCTCTGTTCATTTTATGTTTCTATTCTTTTCTCCCTTTTCTCTCTCTTTTCTGTTCCTCTGGTGGATAGTTTTTACTCATCTAGTTATTTCAGATTCATTCACCCTCTTCCCTGCTAATTCCAATCTATTCTTTTTTTTAAAATATTTTATTTATTTATTTGACAGACAGAGATCACGGGTAGGCAGAGAGGCAGGCAGAGAGAGAGGAGGAAGCAGGCTCCCCGCCAAGCAGAGAGCCCAATGTGGGGCTCAATCCCAGGACTCTGAGATCATGACCTGAGCCGAAGGCAGAGGCTTTAACCCACTGAGCCACCCAGGAGCCCTGATTCCAATCTATTCTTAAGTCTATTTTTAAATTTATTATGTTGTCTTTTTCCACTATAGATTTTCATTTGGTTGTTTTTATAGTGTCCAGTAAGCTGCTGATATTTCCTTTGTGTTCACTTTTCTTAAACCTTGAATCAGTTTTTTGAATCCTTGAATACGTTTAGATGGCTCCTTCACAGTTCTTGTCTTCTGATTCCAACATATGAATCATCTTTTCATCTGTTTCCAGTGTTGCCATTTCTTTCACTTTCTCTCTCTCTTTTAAAGATTTTATTTATTTATTTGAAAGACAGAGAACACAAGTGGAGGGAGGGGCAGAGGGAGAGGGAGAGGGCCAAGCAGACTCCTTGCTGAGCAGAGAGCCCAACATGGTGCTCAATCCCACTGTATTCCCTCTCTCTTTTTTCTCTAAGATTTTATTTATCGGGGCGCCTGGGTGGCTCAGTGGGTTAAGCCTCTGCCTTCAGCTCAGGTCATGATCTCAGGGTCCTGGGATCGAACCCCACATCGGGCTCTCTGCTCAGCAGGAAGCCTGCTTCTCCCTCTCTCTCTGCCTGCCTCTCTGCCTACTTGTGATCTCTCTCTGTCAAATAAATAAAATCTTAAAAAAAAAGATTTTATTTATCTATTTGACACACACACACACACACAGATATCACAAGTAGGCAGAGAGGCAGGCAAAGAGAGAGAGAGAGGGAAGCAGGCTCCCTGCCAAGCAGAGAGCCCAATGTGGGCCTCCAACCCAGAACCCTGGGATCATGACTTGAGCTGAAGGCAGAGGCTTTAACCCACTGAGCCACCCAGGCTCCCCCTCACTATATTTTCTAAAACAAAGATTTAGTGAAAAGAATAAGATTGCTTTACTTTTTTTTTTTTTGGAAATTCTTTAGTATTTGACTTAACAGAAGATAGCTAGATTATCATATCTAATTTTGCATTCATTTTTGCTTTGGTTATAGTAGGTGAGGTATCACACAGATAATGTAATTTTAAAAGTGTTGAGAAAGAGCAGCAACATTTTTCAGAGCTGGAACAAATAATCCTAAAATTCATACAGAACCAGAAAAGACCTTGAATAGCTAGAGGAATGTTGAAAAAGAAAACCAACACTTTTGGCATCATAATTTCAGACTTTAAGCTATATTATAAAACTGTAATCATCAAGACCGTCTGGTACTGGCACAAAAACAGATCTATAGATCAATGGAAGAGAATAGAGAAGTCAGAAATGGGCCCACAACTTTATAGTCAACTAATCTTTAACAAAGCATGAAAGATATCCAATGGGGGGAAAAAAAAATCTTCAACAAATAGTGTTGGTAAAATGGAACAGTCACATGTAGAAGAATGAAACCGGACCATATTCTACACCATACACAAAGATAAACTCAAATGGATGAAAGACCTAATGTGAGAGAGGAATCCATTAAATTCCTACAGAAGAACACAGGCAGCAATCTCTTCGACCTCAGCTGCAACAACTTTTTGCTAGACATATCTCCAAAGGCAGGGGAAACAAAGGAAATAATGAACTACTGGAACTTCATCAAAATAAAAACCTTCTGTACAGCAAATGACATAGTCAAAAAAACTAAAAGACGACCCATGGAATAGGACAAGGTATTTGCAAATGACATATCAGATAAAGGACTGCTACCCAAGATCTATAAAAAACTTTTCAAATACAACACTCAAATAACAAATAATCCAGTCAAGAAAAGGGCAGAAGATATGAACAGACATTTCTTCAAAGAAGACATCGAACTGGCCAATAGACACGTGAAAAAAATGTTCAACATCTCTTGGATCAGGGAAATAAAAGTCAAAACTATGATGAGATACCATTATACCTCTATCAGAATGACTAAAATTAACAAGTCAGAAACAACAAATGTTGGTGATGATGTGGAGGAACCCTCTTATACTGTTGGTGGGAATGCAAGCTTATACAGCCACTCTAGAAAGCAGTATGGATATTCCTCAAGAAGTTAAAAATAGAGCTTCCCTAAAACCCAGAAGTTGCACTACTAGGTATTTACCCCAAAGGTAGAAATATTGCCATCTAAAGGGGCACCTGTACCCCAAAGTTTATAGCAGCAATGTCCACAATAGCCAGACTATGGAAAAAGCCAAGATGTCCATTGACAGATGAATGGATAAAGATGTATATATGCGTATATACAATAGAATATCACTCAGTCATCAAAAAGGATTAAATTTTACCATTTACAAAGGCATGGATGGAACCGGAGGGTATTATACTGAGCAAGATAAGTCAATCAGTGAAATACAAATTATCATAGGGTTTCACTTATATGTGGAATATAAGAAAGAGCACAGACGATCATAGGAGAAGGGAGGGAAATCTGAATGGGAAGAAATCAGAGTTATACCATGAAAGACTCTTAACTATAAGAAATAAACTGAGGGTTTATGGGCTGGTTGGATGGGCTGGGGTAACTGGGTGATGGACATTAAGGAGGGCACATGATATAATGAGCACTTGATGATAATGAGTGCTGTATGTCCCGAGTGAACTACTGAACTTTACATCTGAAACTAATGATGTCCTATATGTTGGGTAATTGAAAAATAAAAGTGTTGAGAATTATAATAGTTTTTTTCCAGATAATTATAAATATTTTCCTTTGATACTAACACAAAATTGACAAGTAGTAGTTTCTTGGAAGTTAGTTACAATGTGGAATCTAAAGCTATACCTACAATCTTTTGGTTTTGGATATATTAAAATCTATTTGTCTGTCTTGTAGGGTGGCATAAATTTTTCCCCATACAGGATTTTGTAACATCACATATTGATAATTTGGAAAATATTGATTCATGAGTTATGAAGATATTCTAAGTATTGACACATTTTCATATGCCTTATCAGAAATTTACATTCATCCTACCACAGGAAAAGTCATTATCTCATTACATGTGAGAAGTTGTCATGTTCATCTAGGCAGATACAAGATTTCAAAAATTACAATTTTTACTTTAAAACTAAAATGTTCTCATTGGCCATAAATAGTGTTAGTAGTTTTCTTAAAGAGAGGATTGCTGTATTAAGTTTTTAGAAAATGTTTGCAAAATATCCAAATCTGAATAGCCAATCATATTTTTTCTTTAGTCATATTTTACATAAAACTGATTTTCCATGGAAAAAACAAATTAGGTCAGTACACAGCTTGAATTATTGGATAAATGTTTTTTATGGAAACAATCATTGTATTTTAGTATGTAACAAAAGTGCTCTATTCATATACAAAAACTATTAATAAAATAGATACACATTATCAAATTTAGTAAAACTTAAAAATCATACTTCTTTACCAAGGACATTACATTTAAAATATATGTAAATAATAATAATAATAATAACAATAATAATAATATGCTGTGAATGCACAGTAGTGAATACAATGCTATTTGTATTGTATTGACACTGCAATTGATGTTAAGTTGTGAGAGGTTTTAACCACCTTTTATTCTTCATCAGCACAAATGTCAACAAAGAAAAAAATATAATGACAGTTTGCCTTATATAATTTGTCCTGTTTTACAATTGTTTATAACATGAGGTAAGTGCAGTACCAATTACTAAGTCATGGTAGAGTTGGAAGTTCAGAAGATAGTTTTGAACAACTCACTTATGTGGGGAAGTGTATGTTTAAAGAAAATTATATGAGATACTTACCAACATATATACAGGAGAACACACACACGTACAGCTGTCTGAAAGGATTTACAGATAAGTTTGTGGACAGACACATTTTAAAGGCATGTTTCCCACTTCAGTACCCATTGTTTTAACATTATCATAATAATTGGTACTAATTCAAGAACAATGAAAAATATAATTTTCTTTGAACCTTGGTAAATTAATCCAGCAGAACCATCTGTCTTGCTAATCTATAAAAAATCAATGCCAAAGTTGAGTTCTATGCAGTTAAAACTAGGTAGTGGACAATGCATTCTATTATTACTTCTTAGATTGGTAATAAAAAAATACTAAAATTAAGTGTAAGATAACATATATGTGGGAGATGAGTAAGGAATATTTTAATGGTGTGTAGTTAATAATGTGCACATGATAGCCTAATATGCCCTTTACATAACTTCAAATCTGAAAAATAAATATAGTAGGAATATTGTCTTTTGGAACTGATCACTCAAGTGCAATTTAAAAGTGAATGAATGTATGTGGGTTTATTCATCACCAAAAATTAACAGAATATTCACCATGTTCTAAGTGCTGTGGAGACAGGGACATATCAGCAAGGACTGCATTCCTTCTCTAGGACTCTGGTAAATAAAATGCATGAGCAAACACGTAATTATATTAACATTTTAAAAGATCAGTTGAAGGGACGCCTGGGTGGCTCAGTTGGTTAAGCGGCTTCCTTTGGCTCAGGTCATGATCCCAGCATCCTGGGATCGAGTCCCACATCGGGCTCCTTGCTCAGCAGGGAACCTGCTTCTCCCTCTGCCTGCCTCTTGGCCTACTTGTGGTCTCTCTCTCTCTCTCTGATAAATAAATAAATAAAATTAAAAAAAAAAAAAAGATCAGTTGAAGTGGGAAAAACTGTCAGGAAGTTGTTCAAAAGTCCACCAAGATATAATGATGGCCAGGCTAGTGCAGTAATGGAGTCAGAAATATCAGACTGAAGAGATCTTTTGGGATTAGAATAAGAGATGGACATAAATGGAACTGGGGGTTAGAGTTGCAGAGTTCAGGGAGAGGGAGGAATATAGTGAAGGATAGTTTCTAGATTTGTGCCCTTACTAGTGTCAGTTGCTAAGAAGGCAAGGTGTTTGCAGCAGGGTAGGATAGAAAGAAAGGAAAGAATAAACTCAATTTTTAGCACATTGAGTTTGTCCTTATAAAACATTCAGTAGACAGATGACAGAGATAGACATATTAGTTAGATTAGATAGAGATAATGTTTGTTAAACTTCTGGTTATTTGAGCTGGAAACTTATGTGTGCATGCTCATACCTTAGATTTCTCTGCATATAGATAAGCAAGTTATGAAAAATTAAAATCTGACATCGCAGAGCAAGACATATCTATAGTCCTTGTGAAACACACCTATCCCAGTCCTCAAACTCACAGGCAGTTCTGCTAATTTCTTCAACATTACTTTCTCACTGGTGACAAACAATTCTTGCTCAATGGTTTGAAGTGAACTGTGAATGAATGAAAAATGTTTTGGTGTGCTAGCGATGGGCAAATAACTTATTGGTTGTAAACACATAGTAGCAACAGTGATCAATGGCTAGCAAGTAGCAATAGTTTTGTCATTTAAAAAGGTAAAAGTAGTTTTACTTCTTCAGGAGTTGACATCTTCTATTGAAGCTACTGCAGTGAAGGTTTTTAGTAAATTGCAGCAGCAAATCTGAGAAGTAAAGAGGGATTTATTAGATAACAAATTTGTCAACATATGATAATGGCAACATTCTGCATAGTCCTCCTACATTGAAGTCTTGCTTTGGGAGAATGCTAAGCTCCTCTAAAATGAGTCTTCCTGAATCTTACTTTCTTACCCAGTAAAACATGTTCTGAATGTTCCAGGTTGATATTATTCACATCTCTCTAGCTTCCAATCTGCTCTAGATCCTCTCTTTTCAATAATTCAACTACTGCTCTAGATTTTCATTAGGTGTGTAATATTATGGAAACAATACAGAGAGATCTGAGTTTGGGTAAGTATTTAACTCAGTTTTCTTATTTGTAAATGACAATGATTATCTTTGAACATTCATTGTGAATTACAGAAAATATGGTGCATGCAAAGTGTTATGTGTAAAATGTGTGTGTTTTATTTTAAAGGTGTAGAGGCTGCTTTTAGGCAATAGGTTTGAGCACTTGAAACTGGAGCAAGCAAAAGGACCCACAGAGACCACTGAGCTGACACAAACAGGCTCATTAAGTGACCCTCCTCAAAATACCCATTGGCCCTGACTGACCAGTTATAACCAGGCACAATTCCTAAGATTACCTAAAAAGGGAAAATTCCATACTCCTTCACTCTGTCCTATACCTGTGGCCCCTTACCACCACCTCATTGTCTCTCCTTTGTTGTCTTGCCGGCTGCTTCCTTGCAGTGCATTCAATAAACTTCGATCTCTTTTGTTCTGTCGTAGGTAAATTCTTTCACCATCCACACTGCTGGTCCCCCATCCAATAGGGACACCCCACAATAGGCACTTGGCAAATATTAACGTGTGGCTTGCTGCAACTGCCTCCCTTAAAACTCTTTTTCTAGGCATTTCTTTCCATAAGTTGTTTCTGTGAGAAACCCTGATACAGGTGTGTGTAGGTATTCTGGGCTGTTTTTCCTCTCTCCTCAGGAAAGAGCCAGACACCAAGAAAACACATGCCTAATATCTTTACAAAGCCATCTACTAACATTTTTATATGATTAACTCTCTCTTGATGCAGAAAGACCTAAACAGAATAGACCAAATGCATATACAATTACTATTTTTTTCCACATTGAATATATGTGTACCAATGTCAACAGTAACCAAACTTCTCAGTTGTAAGGTAGAAAAACTATCAGAATGACATGATGACTCAGATTAGGTGACATTTGTTATCTTCGATATGAAGAGATTAATAGAACATTTAATTTACTTGTGTAAATGCTTATCTGAAAAACTATCCTGTGCAAATAATTTTGTGTCAATTGTTTCTAAATTGATCTGTATACTTCCCTCTGAATTCTTAGTATTCTTTCTCCCATATAATTTAAATTTAACATTTTTATGTTCTTTGCACAAATTCTATTTTTGTAGGATTCTGGAATGCACTCTTTAAAAGGATGTTTTTCAAAGAGTCCAGATGGTACCAATAATTATTTATTATCTTTAGCTTTTACCATTATCTGTCATCCAATCTGTGATATTATAAATCTTGTTCGGTGTTTAGAGTTGCTATAGCAATTCAATGAAAAAATGCTTGTGTAGTAAGAAGTTCAGAGGAATCCAGCATATTATGGAGGTAGAACTACTTTCAAAGCTTTAATTAAAAGTCTGATGATTGTGCTGACTTTGTATTAGAGTTTTATGAGTAGTTGCATATGACTTTAATCTTTTTTGTTCTTCTCAAATTCACCCAAATATATTTCTATAGAAATTGTTAGAGCATGAATTGAAGTTTTACTTTTCACCACTGTGAAACTGAGGGAAGTCATCCGCAGAGGTACTTTTGCCAACTTAATTACTAAGATCCTTCAGATAATTTTCACTTGAAGGAAGTTAAGGAGCTTTTCCTTCTGGTGGAAAGTGTCTCACTAGATTGTGATCTTCAAAGCCAAAATGCCTGTTTTATTATACTTCTCCTCTGAATAGAATTAATCCTTCTGTTTGAATGTTTTCTGACCACTTTGTACTTATTTGTTATGTAACACTTACATTGTTTTATGATTTATTTTCATTTATCTCTATTAGTTATTTCACTGAAGGCAAAGCCTATACTTTTCCCCTAAATCTTTGTGTCTACAGTATCTAACAGAGTAGATGGCATATATTGTGTGTTTAAAAAATATCTTTTGAAATAATTATTATTTCTGAGAGCAATTTTATGTATATATGGTTTATGCCAGTAATAAGCTTGCTCTATTGTTTAACACATAGCACTTCAATGGTCAGCTAAAACTATTAGTTTTCTTTTGTTCCTTCTTTCTTTTTCTCTCTTCTTTCTTTTCTACCACAGATCACCATTAATTTTTTTCTTCTAATAAACAACATGCAATTAATTTTAAAAGGCAAATACAAGCTTTATTGGGCCATGTTACTCTTTTAGCCTTTAAGCATATTTAAAAGTATTTAAATATTTTTGCTCAATGTTTCAGACTATCAAAATATTTTAAAAATAAGATACCTTATCTAAAATTATTTTTGAAAAATTGACTTAAAATCTAATCTATTTATTCAAATTTATACAAACTATTCAGAAGCTGAATGACATAAAAATAAAAACTGAGCCACAGGAGACCTCCTTCCACTATTAAATTAGTTTATTAATCCACTGACTGGTCATATTAAGTTATGTATGAATCTGCTTAATTGTGTTATTATCCAACACACATTTCTATATACTCTTTCCAAGGGTTTCATGAAAAATTTATCTAAGAGCTTCTTAATATTAAAATGACATACTACAGAGTACCAGCATTAGTGTCTCTATAAAAAACAATGAGTGACATCAGTAGGAATGATGGTGTAAAATGCTTTGAAAATTGTGGATCTGGGTGGCTCAGTCAGTTAAACATCAGACTCTTTATTTCAGCTCAGGTCATGAGTTTGAGCCCTGGACATGGAACTTGCTTAAGATTCTCTCTCCTGGGGTGCCTGGGTGGCTCAGTGGGTTAAAGTCTCTGCCTTCAGCTCCAGTCATGATCTTCAGAGTCCTGGGATCGAGCCCCGCATCGGGCTCTCTGCTGAAGCAGGGAGCCTGCTTCCTCCTCTCTCTCTCTCTCTCTCTCTCTCTGCCTGCCTTTCTGCCTATTTGTGATCTCTGTCTGTCAAATAAATAAATAAAAATTAAAAAAAAAAAAGATTCTCTGTCCTTCTCCCTCTGCCCTTACTGCCCTCTCCCACTCCCTCTCTCAAAAGACAAACCAAAACAAACAAACAAACAACCTTTGGAAAATTTCTCCTTTATAAAAGCAATGAGAGGGGCGCCTGGGTGGCTCAGTTGGTTAAGCGACTGCCTTCAACTCAGGTCATGATCCTGGAGTCCCAGGATTGAGTCCCGCATTGGGCTCCCCGCTCCCCGGGGAGTCTGCTGCTCCCTCTGACCTTCTCCTCGCTCATGCTCTCTCTCACTGTCTCTCTCTCTCTCAAATAAATAAATAAAATATTAAAAAAAATAAAAGCAATGAGAACCCTGGAGAAAATTGATAAAAATCAAAATTTCCAGAACTTAAAATTAACCAAAAGTCTGCAACAATCTTGTGAATATTTATTGAAGAAAAATGTTTCAGTTTTGATAAGGACAATTAGCTTTGTAGTTTTTTTAAAAGATTTTATTTATTTATTTGAGAGAGAGAAAGTGAAAGAGAGCATGAGAGGAAGATCAGAGGGAGAAGTAGAAGATCAGAGGGAGAAGCAGACTCCCCATGGAGCCAGGAGCCCTCTGTGGGACTTGATCCCAGGACTCCGGGATCATGACCTGAGCAAAAGGCAATCACCCAACCAACCGAGCCACCTAGGAGACCAGCTTTGTGGTTTTTTTAACTTACTCTATCATCCTTCTTTTCTTAGTTCTTGAAAACCAGCAGTCCTGTAGATATGTTGAAAAGCATTCTAGCAGCCACTGGAGAATATGCATGGGGTTGGAGCTCCTCCAAAGCCCTATTCTCACCTGTCATTATTTGACCTGTGTGAGAGTTCCCTGGACAATCCCATTCAAATAAGGTTTGTCTTATTTGATCTGACTCAGAGCTTATTCAGTGTAAATCAGCATTTTTTTCCCAGGGGCGTTTGTTGAAAATAATCAGTGGCAATTGCCCAAGACAATGGTAACTACTGGGGCAAATGGCAAACTGATCAACATACTTAAAAGGAAAAGCTTCTGGGTATATCCAGAGAAACTGAAAAGTCATGTGAATCTAGTAGTCCTCTCACATGCTTAGAATTGTGTTCATACATGAGTCTGTGCATGGTGAGGAAAGACCTGAGAAGGCCCTGCACTCTTACCTATGGCTGATTTAGAAATTCTATAGAGAAGCAGGAAGTGACAGCTAAGACAGATGTATAAAAGCAAGCCTCAACAGACAACAGAGCCTTTGGGAAAATCTGGGAACTCACTGGTTACAGGCATTTAATGAAATCTATGTTCATTAGAAGAAGGAGAGGAAAAGTGAATTGGGGGAAGTCGGAAGGGGAGATGAACCATGAGAGACTATAGACTCTGAAACAAACTGAGGGTTTTAGAGGGGAGGAGGATGGAGGGATGGGTGAGTCTGTTGTGTGTATTAAAGAGAGCATGTATTGCATGGAGAACTGGGTGTTATACATAAACAATGAATCTTGGGACACTGCATCAAAAACTAATGATGTATTTTATGATGACTAACATAACACAATAATAAATAAATAAATAAATAAATAAATAAATAAAACAAAACAAAGAAATCTATATTCAATTATTACGTGATAATTAAGCCAACTAAGCAGAGACTTCACGAGTCCCATAAAAAGGACACAAACTCTATAGACTCTGTTTAGGAAAGTTACCAAACAGATACTCAACAGCAATAATAACAACATGAACTGCAACAACAGCCAAAAAAAACCCTGGGGAGAAAAACTAATTGATTTGCAAAATGGCCACATTATATTACTTAAAATGCCCACTTTTCAGCAAAAGTTATGAGAAGAAACAAAAAAGAACAGTTGCTAGAGAGGAAAAAAGAAGTTAAGTTCTATGAAATGCTTGTGGAAATATCACCGAGGAAGCCCACAAGTGAATTTATTAGACAAAGGGTTTAGCTATTTTATTTTTTTTTTTAATTTTTTTATTTTTTTCAGCATAACAGTATTCATTATTTTTGCACCACACCCAGTGCTCCATGCAATCCGTGCTCTCTACAATACCCACCACCTGGTGCCCCCAACCTTCCACCCCCCACCCCTTCAAAATTCTCAGATCGTTTTTCAGAGTCCATAGTCTCTCAAGGTTCACCTCCCCTTCAATTTCCCTCTACTCCCTTCTCATCTCCATCTCCCCTTGTCCTCCATGCTATTTGTTATGCTCCACAAATAAGTGAAACCATATGATAATTGACTCTCTCTGCTTGACTTATTTCACTCAGCATAATCTCTTCCAGTCCCGTCCATGTTGCTACAAAACTTGGGTATTCATCCTTTCTTTCTTTTTTTTACAGCTTTATAAACATATATTTTTATCCCCAGGGGTACAGGTCTGCCATTCGCCAGGTTTACACACTTCACAGCACTCACCATAGCACATACCCTCCCCAATATCCATAACCCCACCCCCCTCTCCCAACCCCCTCCCCCCATCAACCCTCAGTTTGTTTTGTGAGATTAAGAGTCACTTATGGTTTGTCTCCCTCCCAATCCCATCTTGTTTCATTTACTCTTCTCCTACCCCCTCAACCCCCCATGTTGCATCTCCTCTCCCTCATATCAGGGAGATCATATGATAGTTGTCTTTCTCCGATTGACTTATTTCGCTAAGCATGATACCCTCTAGTTCCATCCACGTCGTCGCAAATGGCAAGATTTCATTTCTTTTGATGGCTGCATAGTATTCCATTGTGTATATATACCACATCTTCTTTATCCATTTGTCTGTTGATGGACATCTAGGTTCTTTCCATAGTTTGGCTATTGTAGACATTGCTGCTATAAACATTCGGGTGCACGTGCCCCTTCGGATCACTACGTTTGTATCTTTAGGGTAAATACCCAGCAGTGCAATTGCAGGGTCATAGGGTAGTTCTATTTTCAACATTTTGAGGAACCTCCATGCTGTTTTCCAGAGTGGTTGCACCAGCTTGCATTCCCACCAACAGTGTAGGAGGGTTCCCCTTTCTCCGCATCCTCGCCAGCATCTGTCATTTCCTGACTTGTTAATTTTAGCCATTCTGACTGGTGTGAGGTGATATCTCATGGTGGTTTTGATTTGTATTTCCCTGATGCCGAGTGATATGGAGCACTTTTTCATGTGTCTGTTGGCCATCTGGATGTCTTCTTTGCAGAAATGTCTGTTCATGTCCTCTGCCCATTTCTTGATTGGATTATTTGTTCTTTGGGTGTTGAGTTTGCTAAGTTCTTTATAGATTTTGGATACTAGCCCTTTATCTGATATGTCATTTGCAAATATCTTCTCCCATTCTGTCAGTTGTCTTTTGGTTTTGTTCACTGTTTCCTTTGCTGTGCAAAAGCTTTTGATCTTGATAAAATCCCAAAAGTTCATTTTTGCCCTTGCTTCCCTTGCCTTTGGTGATGTTCCTAGGAAGATGTTGCTGTGGCTGAGGTCGAAGAGGTTGCTGCCTGTGTTCTCCTCAAGGATTTTGATGGATTCATTTCTCACATTGAGATCCTTCATCCATTTTGAGTCTATTTTCGTGTGTGGTGTCAGGAAATGATCCAATTTCATTTTTCTGCATGTGGCTGTCCAATTTTCCCAACACCATTTATTGAAGAGGCTGTCTTTTTTCCATTGGACATTCTTTCCTGCTTTGTCGAAGATGAGTTGACCATAGAGTTGAGGGTCTATTTCTGGGCTCTCTATTCTGTTCCATTGATCTATGTGTCTGTTTTTGTGCCAGTACCATGCTGTCTTGATGATGACAGCTTTGTAATAGAGCTTGAAGTCCGGAATTGTGATGCCACCAACTTTGGCTTTCTTTTTCAATATTCCTTTGGCTATTCGAGGTCTTTTCTGGTTCCATATAAATTTTAGGATTCTTTGTTCCATTTCTTTGAAAAAAATGGATGGTACTTTGATAGGAATTGCATTAAATGTGTAGATTGCTTTAGGTAGCATAGACATTTTCACAATATTTATTCTTCCAATCCAGGAGCATGGAACATTTTTCCATTTCTTTGTGTCTTCCTCAATTTCTTTCATGAGTACTTTATAGTTTTCTGTGTATAGATTCTTAGTCTCTTTGGTTAGGTTTATTCCTAGGTATCTTATAGTTTTGGGTGCAATTGTAAATGGGATGGACTCCTTAATTTCTCTTTCTTCTGTCTTGTTGTTGGTGTAGAGAAATGCAACTGATTTCTGTGCATTGATTTTATATCCTGACACTTTACTGAATTCCTGTACAAGTTCTAGCAGTTTTGGAGTGGAGTCTTTTGGGTTTTCCACATATAGTATCATATCATCTGCAAAGAGTGATAGTTTGACTTCTTCTTTGCCGATTTGGATGCCTTTAATTTCCTTTTGTTGTCTGATTGTTGAGGCTAGGACTTCTAGTACTATGTTGAATAGCAGTGGTGATAACGGACATCCCTGCCGTGTTCCTGACCTTAGCGGAAAAGCTTTCAGTTTTTCTCCATTGAGAATGATATTTGCGGTGGGTTTTTCATAGATGGCTTTGATAATATTGAGGTATGTGCCGTCTATCCCTACACTTTGAAGAGTTTTGATCAGGAAGGGATGCTGTACTTTGTCAAATGCTTTTTCAGCATCTATGGAGAGTATCATATGGTTCTTGTTCTTTCTTTTATTAATGTGTTGTATCACTTTGATTGATTTGCGGATGTTGAACCAACCTTGCAGCCCTAGAATAAATCCCACTTGGTCGTGGTGAATAATCCTTTTAATGTACTGTTGAATCCTATTGGCTAGTATTTTGGCGAGAATTTTTGCATCTGTGTTCATCAAGGATATTGGTCTGTAGTTCTCTTTTTTGTTGGGATCCTTGTCTGGTTTTGGGATCAAGGTGATGCTGGCCTCATAAAATGAGTTTGGAAGTTTTCCTTCTATTTGTATTTTTTGGAACAGTTTCAGGAGAATAGGAATTAGTTCTTCTTTAAATTTTTGGTAGAATTCCCCAGGGAAGCCGTCTGGCCCTGGGCTTTTGTTTGTTTGGAGATTTTTGATGACTGTTTCAATCTCCTTACTGGTTATGGGTCTGTTGAGGCTTTCTATTTCTTCCTGGTTCAGTTGTGGTAGTTTATATGTCTCTAGGAATGCATCCATTTCTTCCAGATTGTCAAATTTGTTGGCGTAGAGTTGCTCATAGTGTGTTCTTATAATTGTCTGTATTTCTTTGGTGTTCATTGTGATCTCTCCTCTTTCATTCATGATTTTATTTATTTGGGTCCTTTCTCTTTTCTTTTTGATAAGTCTGGCCAGGGGTTTATCAATCTTATTAATTCTTTCAAAGAACCAGCTCCTAGTTTCGTTGATTTGTTCTATTGTTTTTTTGGTTTCTATTTCATTGATTTCTGCTCTAATCTTTATGATTTCTCTTCTCCTGCTGGGTTTAGGGTTTCTTTCTTGTTCTTTCTTCAGCTCCTTTAGGTGTAGGGTTAGGTTGTGTACCTGAGACCTTTCTTGTTTCTTGAGAAAGGCTTGTACCGCTATATATTTTCCTCTCAGGACTGCCTTTGTTGTGTCCCACAGATTCTGAACCGTTGTGTTTTCATTATCATTTGTTTCCATAAATTTTTTAAATTCTTCTTTAATTTCGTGGTTGACCCATTCATTCTTTAGAAGGATGCTGTTTAGTGTCCATGTATTTGGGTTCTTTCCAAATTTCCTCTTGTTATTGAGTTCTAGCTTCAGAGCATAGTGGTCTGAAAATATGCAGGGAAGGATCCCAATCTTTTGATACCGGTTGAGACTTGATTTAGGACCAAGAATGTGATCTATTCTGGAGAACGTTCCATGTGCACTAGAGAAGAATGTGTATTCTGTTGCTTTGGGATGAAATATTCTGAATATATCTGTGATGTCCATCTGGTCCAGTGTGTCATTTAAGGCCTTGATTTCCTTGTTGATCTTTTGCTTGGATGATCTGTCCATTTCAGTGAGGGGAGTGTTAAAGTCCCCTACTATTATTGTATTCTTGTCAATGTGTTTCTTTGATTTTGTTATTAATTGGTTTATATAGTTGGCTGCTCCCACGTTAGGGGCATAGATATTTAAAATTGTTAGATCTTCTTGTTGGACAGATCCTTTGAGTATGATATAGTGTCCTTCCTCATCTGTTATTATAGTCTTTGGCTTAAAATCTAATTGATCTGATATAAGGATTGCCACTCCTGCTTTCTTCTGATGTCCATTAGCATGGTAAATTCTTTTCCACCCCCTCACTTAAACCTGGAGGTGTCTTCGGGTTTAAGATGAGTTTCTTGTAGGCAACATATAGATGGGTTTTGTTTTTTTATCCATTCTGATACCCTGTGTCTTTTGATTGGGGCATTTAGCCCATTAACATTTAGGGTAACTATTGAGAGATATGAATTTAGTGCCATTGTATTGCCTGTAAGGTGACTGTTATTGTATATTGTCTCTGTTTCTTTCTGATCTACTACTTTTAGGGTCTCTCTTTGCTTAGAGGACCCCTTTCAATATTTCCTGTAGAGCTGGTTTGGTATTTGCAAATTCTTTCAGTTTTTGTTTGTCCTGGAAGCTTTTAATCTCTCCTTCTATTTTCAATGATAGCCTAGCTGGATATAGTATTCTTGGCTGCATGTTTTTCTCATTTAGTACTCTGAATATATCATGCCAGCTCTTTCTGGCCTGCCAGGTCTCTGTGGATAAGTCTGCTGCCAATCTAATATTTTTACCATTGTACGTTACAGACTTCTTTTCCCGGGCTGCTTTCAGGATCTTTTCTTTGTCACTAAGACTTGTAAGTTTTACTATTAGGTGACGGGGTGTGGACCTATTCTTATTAATTTTGAGGGGGGTTCTCTGAACCTCTTGAATTTTGATGCTTGTTCCCTTTGCCATATTGGGGAAATTCTCTCCAATAATTCTCTCCAATATACCTTCTGCTCCCCTCTCTGTTTCCTCTTCTTCTGGAATCCCAATTATTCTAATGTTGTTTCATCTTATGGTGCCACTTATCTCTCAAATTCTCCCCTCGTGGTCCAGTAGCTGTTTGTCCCTCTTCTGTTCAGCTTCTTTATTCTCTGTCATTTGGTCTTCTATATCACTAATTCTTTCTTCTGCCTCATTTATCCTAGCAGTGAGAGCCTCCATTTTTGATTGCACCTCATTAATAGCTTTTTTGATTTCAACTTGGTTAGATTTTAGTTCTTTTATTTGTCCAGAAAGGGCTTTTATATCTCCCGAGAGGGTTGCTTTAATATCTTCCATGCCTTTTTCAAGCCCGGTTAGAACCTTGAGAATCATCATTCTGAACTCTATATCTGACATATTACCAATGTCTGTATTGATTAGGTCCCTAGCCTTGGTACTGCCTCTTGTTCTTTTTTTTTGTTGTGAATTTTTCCGCCTTGTCATTTTGTCCAGATAAGAGTTTATGAAGGAGCAAGTAAAATACTAAAAGGGTGGCAACAACCCCAGGAAAATATGCTTTAGCCAAATCAGAAGAGATCCCAAATTGTTAGGGGGGAGAAAGGGGATAAAAAGGGGTTCAAAAAGAAAAAAAAAAACTATTTAAAAAATGAAAGCCAATAAAGAAAAAATATAAAAAGAGGAAAAAAATATATATATATTAGATAAACTATTTAAAAAACGTTAAAAAAGAAAACGGTAAAAGTTAAAAAAATATAGCAGAAGAAGAGAAAAAGAAAAAAAATTGAAAAAGAAAAAAAAATTAAATTAACTGCAAGGCTAAAAAATCATGGGGAGAAAGCCATGAGTTCCGTGCTTTGCTTTCTTCTCCTCTGGAATTCTGCCGCTCTCCTTGGTATTGAAACTGTACTCCTCGGTAGGTGAACTTGGTCCTGGCTGGGTTTCCAGTTGATCTTCTGGGGGAGGGGCCTGTTGTAGTGATTCTCAAGCATCTCTGCCCCAGGCGGAGTTGCACCGCCCTTACCCGGGGCCGCGCTGAGTAATCCGCTTGGGTTTGCTTTCGGGAGCTTTTGTTCCCTGAGCGCTTTCCTTAGAGTTCCAGAGGACGGGAGTGAAGATGGCGGCCTCCCGGTCTCTGGCTCGGAGGAGCCGAGAGCCCAGCGCCCCACTCCTCAGTGTGCCCTCAGAGAACAGCGCCCAATGACTCCCGTCACCCTGGCCTCCGGCCGCACTCTGAGCTGACAGAGCCTGCGACCAGTTCAAGGCAACCCTGAGCTGAGAGTCACTCCTCGGCTCTGTCTCTGTAGCCGGCTTCCCCGTTCTAATACCGGTAAGCTCTGCGACACTCAGACACCCCCGATCCTTCTGCGACCCTGCGGGACCTGAGGCCGCGCTGACCCCGCCTGGGCTTCACCCCAGTTAAGCCTCTGGAGCGATGTTCCTCAGCGGAACAGACTTTTAAAAGTCCTGATTTTGTGCTCCGTTGCTCCGCCGCTCGCCGGGAGCCGGCCCCTCCCCCCGCGGTCTATCTTCCAGTCGCTTTGGATTCACTTCTCCGCCAGTCCTACCTTTCAGATAGTGGTTGATTTTCTGTTTCTAGAATTGCTGTTCTTCTTCTCTTCAATCTCCCGTTGGATTTGTAGGTGTTTGCAATCTTTAGATAAGCTATTTAGCTGATCTCCCGCTACCCGAAGTAGTCTCAGCTGCTACTTCTCCGCCATCTTGACTCCTCCCTTGGGTTTAGCTATTTTAAATATGTTCAAAAACCTAAAGAAAATGATATCTAAAAAACAAGTGTATGAGAATGACTTCTCACCATTGGTTGAAAGACTATCCTTTTCCCATTTTGTGTTCTTGGTGCACTTGCCAAACGTTGCTTGAGTCTAACGTGTGGGTTTATTTCTGGGCTTGCAATTATGTTCCATTGGTCTGTGTGTCTGTATTTATGCCAGTGACATAGTGTTTTGATTACTATAACTTTGCAATATAGTTTGAAATTAGGAACTATGATGTTTCTAGCTTTGTTTTTCTTACTTAGGATTGCTTTGGCAATCCTCAGATCCACAGCCTTTTAATTAGTTCCAAATTCTGTTGTATCCCCAAACTCCTCCATCCCTTTGGTAATGTCAAGCACCTCAACATTCTAAATGGAAGGAGAAAGAAATGGGCCACATAGATAGTGTTCTGCAGGGCTGGAGAAGTTGGGCACTTACTTGCTATGCTCTGACTTACCCCTGTGGGAGAAATTATGGGCCAAGAAGATCAAGAGAAACACTTTAAATTCAAAGACACAAATGGGTTGGAAGTAAATGAACTAGAAGAGATATACTATGCAAATAGTAACCCAAAGAGAGCTGGAGTGTTTATGCTAACATTAATCCAAATAGATCTTAAAACAAATCTTGTTTCTAGAGACAATGAAAGACATTTTGTAGTGATAAAAGTGTCAATCTATCAAGAAAATATAACAATTATAAGCATATACAAAAATAATAATAGAGTCTTAAAGTAAGAAGAGTAAAAACTGACAGAACTGAAGGAATAAATAGACAATTCAGCAGTAATACTCGTTGAAGAATTCAATGCCCACTTTCAGGATAGAACAACTAGATAGAAGATCAACAAGGAATTAAAGGACTATATGGCCATATATACCACCTAGATCTAATAGACTTCTGTAGAAAACTCCAACCACCACCAACAGACTTTTCAAGTGCACATGGAATATTCCTAGGTAAAACTGTATGTTAGGCCATAATAATGTCTCAGTAAATATAAAAAGATTAAAATGATACAAATTATGTTCTCTAACAAAAATTAAATGAAAATAGAAATAAAACAAATGGAAGGCATTTTAGAAAATTCACAAATATATGGAGAATAAAAAACTAAATAATTAATAAGACACAGAAGAAACCACAGGGAAGTTAAAAAGTACTTTGAAATGCATGAAAACAAAAACACAACATATCAAAATTTATGAGATGCAGCTGCAGCAGTGATGAGAAGTGAATTTATAGCATTAGACACCTATATTTAAAAAATAGAATAATCATAAATCAATAACTTAACCTCCCACTTTATGAAACTGGAAACTAAAGCAAACTATACCCAAAGCAAACAAACAAACAAAAAAGGAAATAATAAAAATCTGAGTGGAAAGAAATGAAATAGAGGAAAGGAAAAAAAAGTACATAGAGTAGAGACAAAAGTTAGTTATTTGAAAAGATCATAAAAATCAACAAACTTTTAATTAGACTGGCCAAGGAAAGAAAATGGTCTTATATTGCTAAAATCAGTAAAAAAAAAAGGAGACTATTACTCTCCAATCTTACAGCAAAAAAAGAATACATTAATATTAAAAAAGTATGCCAACACATTGGATAATCTAGATGAAATGAATACATTCCTAGAAAGACACAAACTATGAATATAGTCTTAAAAAGTGTGACTTGACCAATATATTACAAGTAAAAGAGATTAAAGCAATAGTCAGAAAACTTTCTATAAAAATATCCCAGGGTCAGGTGGCTTCACTGACAAAATGTATTAAATATTTAAAGTAGAATTGACACCAATCTTTCTCAAACCCTTTCAAAAAAACAAAGGAAGAGAGAACATTTTCCTACTCATTCTGTGAGGACAGTATGACACTAATACTAAAACCAGACAATGTCATTACAAGAAAACTACAGAGCAATAACTGTTGTGAATATAGATGTAAAAAAATCCTCAACAAAATACTAGGAAACTGATTCTAGCAACATTCCAAAAGGATTAACTACCATGGTAGGTGGAATAATGGCTTCCAAAGATACTCCCATTCTAATCCTCGGAGTCTTAAATATGTTAGGCTCCATGGTGAAGGAAATAAGGTTGCAAATGGAATTAAAATTTCTAATTAAAACATCTTAATACCTTAAGAAAGAGAAGTTGTCTTAGATTATTCAAGTAAAACTGATTATTACAAGGGTTGAAGAAGAAGAAGAATAAGAAGGAGGAGGAGGAGGAGGAGGAGGGAGGAGGTAGGAGAAGGAGGGATGAAGAGGAAGGAGAAGATTGAGGAGGAGGAGGAGGGAGAAGGAGGCAGGAGGAGGGAAGAGGAGGCAGGAGGAGGAGGGGGGAGGAAAAGGAGAAGGGGGAGGAGGAGGAGGTGTAGGAGGATGAGGAGTAGGGAGATCCTGAAGACAAGGTTCAGATAGAGATGTGATCATAGAAGCAAAGTCAAGAGTGATAAGATATAGGAATAATTCTACTTATTGTTTTGGCTAATAGAGGGAAGAAGGGTGCCATGAGACAGAGAATATAGGCTGCCTTTAGAAAGTGGAAAGTGTAAGGGCACCTGGGTGACTCAGTGGGTTAAAGCCTCTGCTTTTGGCTCGGGTCATGATCCCAGGGTCCTGGAATCGAGCCCCACATCAGGCTCTCTGCTCCGTGGGGAGCCTGCTTCCCCCTCTCTCTCTCTGCCTGCTTCTCTGTCTACTTGAGATCTCTCTCTGTCAAATAAATAAATAAAATCTTAAAAAAAAAAGAAAAGAAAATGCAAGGGACCATAACTAATCAAAACAATTGTGAAAAAAAAAGTTGGCAAAAATAAAATGTGGGTACTACATCAAAATAAAAAGCTTCTGCACAGCGAAGGAAACAGTAAACAAAACTAAAATACAACCTACCAAACAGGAGAAGATATTTGCAAAGGACATATCCAATATAGGGTTAGTATCCAAAATATAAAAAGAAATTGTACAACTCAACATCAAGTAATCCAATTTTAAAATGGGCAGAAAAACTTTGAAAAACAGTATACAGATTCCTCAAAAAGTTAAAAATGGGACTATCCGACAGCCAGCAATTGTACTACTAGTTATTTACCCAAAGGACACAGAAGTACTGATTCAAAAGGATACATGCACCCTGATGTCAATAGCAACGTTATCAACAATAGCCATACAGTAGAAAGACCCCACGTCCATCAAGTGATGAATGAATAAAGAAGATATGATAAAGAAAATATGATATACACACACACATGCACACACACAATGGACTATTACTCAGCCATCAAAAAGAATGAAATCTTGCCATTTGCAATGACATGGATGGAGTTGGAATGTATTAATGCTGAATGAAACAAATAAGTAAGAGAAAGACAAATACCATATGATTTCATTATTTGTGTGGGATTTAAGAAACAAAACAGGTGAACATAGGGGAGGGGAGAAAAATAGATGGAGGCAAAATGTAAGAGACTCTTAACTACAGAGAACAAACTTAGGGTTGTTGGAGGGGAGGTAGGTGGGGGATGGGATAAATGGGTGATGGGTAATAGGGAGGACACTTATGCTGAGCCCTGGGTGTTAAAGGTAAATGATGAATCAATAAGTTTTACTCCTAAAACCCATATTACACTATATGCTAACTAACTAGAATTTAAACAAAAACTTGAAAAAAAATTAAGTAAATAAAAATGGACAGAAGACATGAACAGAAATATCTCCAGAGAAGACAGATGGCCAACAGACACATGAAAATATGCTCATCATCACTTACCATCATGGAAATGCAAATCAAAACTACAATGAAATATCACCTCACATTTGTCAGACTGGCGAATAACAACACAAGAAACAATGGGTGTTGGTGAGGATGTGGAGAACAAATAACATTCATGCAGTTTGTGGGAATGCAAACTGGTGCAACCACTGTGGAAAATAGTATGAAGATTCCACACAAAGTTAAAAATAGAACTACCCTATCACCCAGCAATTGCACTACTGGGTATTTATCCAAAGAATACAAAAACACTAATTCAAAGGGATACATGCACCCCTATGTTTATAGCAGCATTATTTACAATGTCCAATTTATGTAAGCAGCCCATGTCCATCAACTGATGAATGGACAAAGAATGATTGGTATATTACTCAGTCATAAAAAAAGTATGAAGTCTTGCCATTTGTAACAACATGGATAGACCTAGAGGGTATACTTCTTTTTTTTTTTTTTTCATAGTGAATGAGATTTATTTACTGAAGCACCTACCAATTCACATTAAGACCACATTCCTGTCTGAATCTCAACTTCTTTTTTTTTTAAATTAATTTTTTATTTTTTCAGCATAACAGTATTCATTATTTTTGCACCACACCCAGTGCTCCATGCAATCCGTGCCCTCTACCATACCCACCACCTGGTGCCCCCAACCTCCCACCCCCCCACCCCTTCAAAATTCTCAGATCGTTTTTCAGAGTCCATAGTCTCTCATGGTTCACCTCCCCTTCCAATTTCCCTCAACTCCCTTCTCCTCTCCATCTCCCCTTGTCCTCCATGCTATTTGTTATGCTCCACAAATAAGTGAAACCATATGATAATTGACTCTCTCTGCTTGACTTATTTCACTCAGCATCATTAGAGGGTATACTTCTAAGTGAAATCAGAGAAAGACAAATACAATATGGTTTCACTCATATGGAGAATTCATGAGCCAAAAAAAATGAACAGGGGTGCCTGGGTGGCTCAGTCAAAGTGACTGACTATTGATTTTGTCTTGAATCATGATCTCAGTGTCATGATATGGAGCCCCATGTCAGGCTCCATGCTCACGGGGAGTCTGCTGGAGATTTTTCCCTCTTCTTCTCTCTCTGCCCTTCCCCTGCTCATGGCGTATGCTCTCTCTCTTCCTCCCTCTCTCAAATAAATAAATAAATCTAAAAAAACCCAACAAAGTAACCCAAACACCCCCAAAACACAAATGAACAAAGAAAAAAAGAGGCAAACCAAAAATCACTCTTAACTATAGAGAACAAACTGATGGTTACCAGAGGGGAGACGGGTGAGTGTATGGTTAAAACAGGTGAAGGAGATTAAGAGTACACTTAACGTGATGAGCACTGCGTAGTGTATAGAATTGTTGAATTACTATCACATGAAACTATCATAGCACTCTATGTTAATTATACTGGAATTTTAAAAAGAACAAAGTTGGAGCACTTACATTTTCAGATTTCAAAACATACTACAAATTTATAGTAATTAGAACAATGTGGTGCTGGCATAAAGATGAACATAGGTCAAAGTATGTGGATATCATTGTGAAAAATAATGAATTTGGACTCCTACTTCACACCTTATACAAAAATGAACTCAAAATATGTCAAAGATCTAAATGTGACAGCTTAAATTACAAAACTGGAGAAAAACTATGAAAAAATCTTCATGAGCTTAGATTAGACCAATAGTCTTTTAGATATGACTCCCTAAGTACAAACCACAAAAGAAAAATAGAAACTAGATTTCATCAAAATTAATAATTTTTATTCTTCAATAGACACTATCAAGAAGGGAAAAAAACACCCACTGAAAGTGAGAAAATATTTACAAGTCATATTTCTGATATTCTGATAACAGACTAATATTTAGAATATGTAAAGAACCCTCACATTATAAAAATGGGGAGATATAATTGAAAAATGAAAAATATTTTAATAGCTTTTTCTTGAAAGAAACATGCATACACAAGACATAAAAATGATCAATATTATTAATCAATAAGAAAATGCAAATCAGAACTATAAAGATACCACTTCACACTCACTGGGATGATTGATCTGGTAGTTAACTACACGACCCAGCAATTCCAGAACTGGATACATATACAAGAGAAATAAAAACATGTGTACACAAAAAAAATTTGTACAAGAATGGTCAAATCAACACTATTCATAATGAGAAATGGAGTCAGTTTTTACTTATTATCAATATCTGCTGGAAAAATTGTAGCCTCAGTTTACACATCATTCCTTTATAGAATTTATTTTCTAACTCAGCCAAAATCCTGCTAAACAGATAAGGAATTTGTATGAGCAGAGACCAAGAAGACCTGAAACTACACAGGCATTCACTGAATATTGAATAAAATATAAGCTGGAGATGCATTTGTGGACAAGACTATGGGGAATCTTGTCCACATATACCAACCTAACGAAATTATACTTTACCTTTTAGATAACAGAGAGCTATTATAAGTTATGGTTCCATGTTCACGAAAAATTATTCTCCCTGTGTTCTTTTTGACTGTAACTTTCCTTTATTAAAATCTATTGCATTTGGATAACATTATTCTATTTCACACGTATTCTTTTTATATTTTGACTTAGGGTCTGTGGTCAAATCACATAATCTCTGCAACAAGGAGCTCTGTGTCACAGCATAATTGACTGATTTCAATATTCTTTCAATAGCATTTAAGTGTGTATTATAAATTTATATACATATTTGTATGCCTTTATTTTATAATTGATGTTAAGTTTTAATTATAGTTTTTGCATCAACTTGAAAAAAGTGTGACCATTTCCAAAATAACTTTGATTTTAAAGTTTAAGAGGAATCTTTGAACCATGTGTAAAGCTTTGTGATTAAGATATATATGTGTATATAATCATCTAAATATCATTTTGATTGATGAAGTAGAAAGTTTATTCTCAACTTAAATGTTTATGCACATCACAGAAATTAGACCAATTATGGCATATTTATAATTTAAAAAAATTGAAATTCAGTGATGCTGTGAGTGACATTTTATAGATGCTCAGACAAAAATATTTGTGTTTAGATTTTACTGTCCATGTCAAATACATGCCCTTGTCTAGGGGCACAAAAAGCTTTTGAATTGAAACCAAAATGCAATAAAATATAAGATAATTTTACGGTACATAAAAATATATTGTTTTTGGTGATCAGGGAAGCACAAATCAAAAGCACAATAAGACTCTAGTTTGTACTCATTCAAATAACAAAATATTGAAAAAAATCTGATAATACTAAGTATTTCTCAGAAAGAGAACTACCATGTTTTAGGTATATAATTTAATGAGGCTTTTGATTATGAACCACGTTTGGGACACAACCAAGAGGAAACTAAACTTCTCTGTTTCACCAGTGATATAGAATTTTAGGAATGATGGTAAATGTCCTAGATAAGAGAGATGGAATAGAATGGAGAAGAATGAGGGAAAGAGATCTCAAGAAGCAGGAAGATGAAGATCAAAGAGAAAAGAAGACTTTCTGAATTTTTTCCAGGAGGATGTTTATTATGGTGGATATGAGAGAATGAACTGGAAAATTCCCATGCTACACACTCAGTGGTGTACATACCTCCTGCTCCTACAGGAGTGAATTCTATCATTGACACATTCTGGAGACTGTGGATACTTTGGGGGAATTAGAGGCATCAACACAGTAGTATACAAGGCAATGTAGCATGGTAAAGAACTAAAATGCCTGGATTAAAAAAATACAGACTGACATGGGTCATTGACATTTCAGTAGAAGCAGGGCAGGGGGTCGTGGTGGGTAGGGAGGGAAAAAAATGAAACAAGTTGGGACTAGGGAAGGAGACAAATCATAAGAGACTCTTAATCTCAGGAAACAAACTGAGGGTTACTGGGGGGTGGTGGAGGAGGGATAGAGTTGCTGGGCTATCACTAAAGAGGGTATGTGCTATGGTGAGCACTGTGAATTGTGTATGACTGATAATTCACAGACCTGTACCCCTGAAGCAGATAATACATTACATATCAATTTAAAAAAATTAAAAAAATTTAAAAATGCAAAAAAAGCTTTAAAACAAATCAAAACAGAAAAAGAAGTAGAAAGTTGGAACTAGAGGGAAATTGGAGAAGGTAAAATTCCACTCAAAAGCCAAGATTGCAACCCCATGTGGAATGGGCTTTTGGATGAATGAAGGAAGGAAGGAATCAGAGAATGAATGAATGAATAAAATTTAACACACATTTTGTCTTAAAGGTTAAATTTGCTCACATATGTGTAACATGGACATATGTGTCTATAAAGACTTGCAAATAACGGCTTAGTGGATATCATATGCCTTCCAAGGAGCTGAGTGGAAGTCTCATTTTATTTCCTGACATACATTTCAGTCCACAATTTTTTAAAATCCTGGAGAGAACTTGTTATATGCCCGTCTATGAAGTTTCAAGTAATTTGTCCAGGCCGCAAGGATTTTGTTTTTTTCTTTTGTCCCACCCAGTAATTATAAAAAAATAAGGTTTCTGTCTTGTTGTTCTTCCATTTACTTGATTTTAGAAGATCCCCTGAAACTGGTGGCCTAAATGTAGAGCCACTCTGGATCAGGAGCTGAGCTACAAAACATACTGAAGGTTTTATGGCCCGGATAATACCACTGTCTCTTTTCATGCATTTAACATTATTAATTCATAGGTGAGGCCAGTGTTTACACATGCCTAGTTTAGAGAACAAGTTTTCCTTTTGGGAAATTTTATCACTTGAAATACGTGGGTACCCAACTGTATAAGGTTGAACTGAGAACATGGAAAATGATTACATATGGTTCACACATTTTCCAGAAGATCATCTTATTTTTTAAAAATAATCACATTATGAGTTAATCATATCATATTGGTAATTTTCTTTTTTCTTTTTTCTTTTTTTTTTTAAGATTCTTTATTTATTTATTTGTCAGAGAGAGTGAGCACAGGCCGACAGAGTGGCAGGCAGAGGCAGAGGGAGAAGCAGGCTCCCCTCTGAGCAAGAAGCCCGATGTGGGACTCGATCCCAGGAGGATGGGATCATGACCCAAGCCGAAGGCAGCCGCTCAACCAACTGAGCCACCCAGGCGTCCCCATATTGGTAACTTTCTTGAGAGCCTTTTTTTCTGCATTGGAGCTGATGGACCACAGTGAATATAGATGTCACTTTGCAGCTGGATTTCTTTTCTAATTTTTCTAATTAAGTGTCCATATCTTAGCAAAATTCTTCAGTTACTTTAGTGTTCCTAATCCCATGCAATGTTTCTATTTTTTTCTGAGATTTCTGCAATCCTTTGTACAAATTAATTTTTATATGCAATGCTTTGAAGTACACTCACCTACTAGTAGGTTACAATAATTCTCATCTTATTTTGCACATTTCTTTCAGTCGCATACTGTCATAGGTAAAAGAAGATGCGGTCATGCTTTGTTACCATTATTACCACCATTTGAAGAGCCCTTCCTCTGCCTTTTCATCTAATCCCACTCATTCCTTCAAGTATTATCTCCGTTACTGAGTCATTCCTCCACCTTGTTTGAGTTGATTTCTTCCTTCCTCTTCGCCTATAGAAAAGTTTGTTTGTAATTCTGTGCCAGTTAGTTTAATTCAACAAAACTTTATCTTCTGTGTAATAGTGTCGTGCTCTGGAGCTGGATTGAAGCTTGGCTTTACCCCTTGTAGCTGTAGAATCTTAGGCAAGGGACTTAATCTCTCTCTACCTCTGTTTCCTTATCTGTAAAGTGAGAAAATAATGGTATTTACTATTTAGGATTGTTCTGAGGGTTACATATGTTAATCTATAAAGTGCTTTGGTGAAAGCCACTGTGTCTAGCACTCAGGTGACTGGCACCAAGACTCCAGAAGTAACACTCAGTATAAATGCCGTTGCTTCAATTGTGTAGTATACCACCTAAACAATGGTAAATGGACACCTACTCAGAACAGCACCTGGCACGTAAAATTAGTTCTAAGAATCCAAAAGTATTAGTTCTTACTGTTACACCTTGTTTTATAGTGAGAAAAAAATTATTCTTAGATATTTCTTGATTTGTCACTTCCCATTTTTCCCTTCTTCAGCTCCTGGAAGACTTATTTGCTCCTACTGTTTTCTCTTGAATTTAGTTATTAATCACTGTCAAGTCACTGTTTGGATTGTAGGAAATCCCTAGGAACTTTAAATTATTAAAATTAACTTTAAAATGAAGTAAAATTAGAAAAAGAAATATCCAGGTAAGAGAGCAAGAAAGTTATTTAAAAGACCCTCCCTGGTGGTGGGTATTATGGAAGGCATACATTGCATGGAGCACTGGGTGTGGTGAATAAACAATGAATTTTGGAACACTGAAAAGAAATAAAATAAAATAAAATGAAAAAAAAATCCTCCCTTCTCTATTAAAATGACTTTTCTGTGAAATTATTGCTTTTAAGATCAATGAGATTCATTCTCTTGTAAACACCACATAATGGTGTTCTTAAAAATAACAAAAATTACCACACAAATAATAAATTGTGTGTGTAAATATTTATGCAGAAATGTCAAAATATTGGAAATTTAAAACTGTAGTCCATTAAGAAACATCAAGAATCAATATGAGGGGATACCTGGTTGGTGTAGTTGGTTAAGTGACCAACTGTTGGTTTCCACTCAGGTCATGATCTCAGGGTCATGTGATCCAACCCCGTGTGGGGCTCTGTGCTCACAGGACATCTGCTTAAGACTGTCTGTCCTTCTCTCACTGCCCCTCTCCGTCTTTCTCTCAAGTAAGCAAATACATCTTTAAAAAACAAAACAAAACAATGTGAGATTTGTTACAGCTATGGAGGATGGTTTAATATTATAATATCTAAGAATGCAATGAGCATATTAATTAAACAAAAGGTTTTCTCTTTTGAATATGTGAAAAACTATTTGGTAAAATTTAATATTTCAACAAAAGAAATTTTTGACCCAAAATAAACACATTATTTTATGTTTAAAACATGTTCATATTTATATCTCACATTAAATGTCAACACTGTGCTTTAGGATTGAAATCAGAAGCATGCCCTTTATATTCAAAGAGGAATGGTTGATAGTTATTTTCACTCTTTGTTTGGGAAGAACTAGGCAATTCCATTAGACATTTTAAAATATTACAAAGAAAACAATCATAATGTTTAATGACTTGTTTTCATTACTAGACTATATTCCTTTTAAGAGCAAGGAGCTATGTTGTAATTGTCACTATACCCCCAAATCCTACTGGATTTATAATGTCTGAAATTATTTTTAAGTAAAATAATGTTTGATTTAAATTTATCAGATGCTTTTAAATTTGTTGTTTCTTAACTCTCACAGCCACTAAAAACTAAACCTTACCTAATTTCAGGGAGAGAAATTTGTCTTGTCTCTACTTATAGCTTTCACTTTTTCCTACATAATTCTTGGAAGAAAGATTATTAAACATCATTTTTTATTTAGTTGGTTATTGTTTACCACAATAGTCTTTGATTAAAAATAACAAAAACTATTCTCAGGATCCTGTCTTTTTTTTTTTTTTAATCGCAATTTCAGTTATTGTATCCCTAAATTGATGTTTTATTGGTTTCAATGCTCAAAATTAGTTTTTTTTAAAAAATCTTGAATTCTTTTTAGTGGGTTCTTAATTTTGATGTTTATTTCTATCAGCTAAAATATATTTACAAGAAATTTTCTTTTCTTTTAAAAATTTTTATAAAGTAGTCTCTACACCCAATGTGGGACTTAAACTCATAACCTCAAGATGAAGAGTTGAATGTTCTACCAGCTAAGCAAGCCAGGTGTCCCAAGAAATTTTCTTAGATGAGATAGTAGTAATTTCATTCATTATTTCAGAGCTTTGACTAGTCACAAATGTTTTATTTTCCCACACAAAGAACAAGTTTGTGCATAAAAATTTTTGCTTCAAATATGTTTTCTTTAAAACTTAAAATTCTCTTTTTTCTTTGGATGTGCTATTTTATTCATGAGAATTCTGTAGCTACATTATTTTCTTATAGCTAAGTTTTTGCTACCTGAATAGTTATAAGATTTTTTACTCCACTGTTTTTGCAGTTCAAATATTATTGAGAAAAATAAGAAAAAACCTGAATAAAAAAGAGATATATACTTCTCATGGATTGGAAGATATTAAATTATATCAGTTTTCTCTAGAATGATCTATTTGATCAAATTTCTAGTAATATTTACTAGTGAAACATAAAATTATTATATACTTACATAAAAATATATTATATGTACATATTATATATTAATATGTTCATATATTTCATATAGCCAAAATAGTACTTGAAGAAAAAAAAAAGATAAGGTATTTATTCTGATCTCGAGTCTTAAGAAAAAATATAAAAATAAGATAGCATCCTATACTCACAATGAGGGGAAGAAAAGAACAGAAGAGATATCCCCCCAAATTAGATTCATTCTATATGGACACCTGATTTATGACACAGATTGGACTGCAGAATAGTATGAAAGGGACTACATTTTCAATAAAAATACTAGGAGATGGATAACCACTTTGAAGAAATTGAAATTTGATTTATATCTCCTACTGTATACAAAAATCAATTCCAATTTTTAAAGGCAAAACAAAATTTTAGAATATGAGTGAATATATGATCTTGTGGTAGGAAATATTTTTCTTAGAATACATAAAGCATTAACTATAAAGGAGAAGACTGATAAATTAGAAGACTGACAAATTCGACTATGAGAAAGTTGAGGATTCTGTTTATTAGGTATTATTCATTGAGTAAAAATGCAAGCCATGTACTGGGAGAAAATATATGTAACATATATAACTATCAAAGAACTCTAACCCAGAATTCCTACAAATTAATGAGAAGAAAATTGATAAACATTAGCAGAGAAAATGTGTAAGAAAATGAACAGTTAATTCACAAAGAGGATATCCAAGTAGTCAAAGGAAACTGTGCTCATTTTCAGTAATTATTAGGAGAATCCCAATTAAAATCAGACTATGATACCAGTACACAGTGATCAGAATAGCTAAAATAAAAAAGACCAATAATAATAAATGTTGACAAAGATGATGTGAATCAACAAGAATTACCACACAGTACTGATGTTATAAATAGGTATAACTGCTTTATGTTATCTACTATAATTTGATGTAACCATATCTATAACGCAGAAATTCCACTTATATAGTGGAATTTATATGTATGAAATACATAAATGTATGGATTAATAATATGCACAAGTTGGTTAAGCATCTGACTTTGGATTAGATCATGAATTTGGGATCCTTGGATCAAGCCCCATGTTGGGCTCCAGGATCAGCCCAATGTCCCTCTCCCTTTGACCCTCCCCTACTCATCCAATCTCTCTCAAATAAATAATTGAATCTTTAAAAAATATGCACAAGAATAGATGAAGTATTCATAATTATCCTCAATTTGCAAACAACCCATACATCCTTGAAAAGTAGAATTATTAAGTGAGCTGTGATATTTTCATATAATATATGATATTAGATGGCAATTAAAGTAATAAACTGCAGATGCACTCAAAGATATGTCCTACAGAGATGAATCCTACAGACAAAATATTTTAGAAGAATTACAAGAAAACAACCAGGGATAATACATACCGTAAAAAGGCTAATCCACATCCTTACACAAACATATAAGCATTAGAATTACAAAAAATAGAGCAGAGTTGACCAACATTAAACTTTTGGGAGTAAGAAGGTCATGCTTAGGACCTCAGCAATGCTATTGATGTTCTAAATTTCTTGACCTCAGTAGTGGTTTCCTGTTGGTAATTACAATAACGTATTAATGTGAAGATTTATATTTAATGTATTTTTCTGTGTGACTGCTGTTTCACCATAAAATAATTTTTGTTTGTTTCTTAAAGAAACTAGGTCAAAAGTTTAAGTTTCAGGAGTTCAGTTCTAGTACAGTGAGTCTTCCTTTAGGTCTTCTAGGTAAGAGATATGGTCTATCAAAGAATGTTATGCTACTTCAGGGGAAAATGCCAGTTTGAAATGTATCAATTAGATTCTGAAATATTATTTTTTTTGAATACTTCAGTGATTTATGGAACTAGTAGAAGAAAATATTTGATTTTGAAACTATTTCTCCAAACACAGGGTATGTTTGTCATCTATGTACAACTGACAAATGAGTCTGCGATACTTCTAAAAGTGAAACTGAAACTGTTCACTTACTGATGATGTGCTCACACATCTATATCATCTAAGGAAATGGCCACAATTATGAGTTACCTGTCCATGGTTAATTTATAGACACACTGTCAGATGATCTGACTTCTGGTTTTTACCTTTCCACATTTTAACTTTGTGACACTAGAATGTCATGCACAGGCTTTTTCTGTTTTAATTTACCTTGTCTTAGAAACTACACTAATTAAAAAGATAGCATGAAAAATGACTAAAGCTACACATTATTAACAAAAGATTTTGAGAGACTTTAGAGGGTGGATTTATATGTTTAGAATGAATATGAGAGTATTATAAACACGAAAGATCATGAAGTCTTATATTTGCTTAGATCTACTACACTTCTGACTAAATAATTTTTCCTGACATAGTTATTTGATGTGAAACCCTGTTCAATTCATACTTTTTAAAAATAAACTTTTTAGGTTAAGAAATTGTGAAGATACTACAGCAAGTTTCCATAAATCCTACACCCATTTTCTCCTGTAATTATGGTGTTAAATTAGTATGGTATGTTGGTTATAATAAATGAATAAATATTGGCATATTATTATTAAAGTCCACAATTCATTCGCTTTTTCCTAGTTTTTACCTAATGTACTTTTTCTGTTCCATGATCCCATCCATAATGCCAAATTATATTTAGTTGTCATGTCACCTTAGGCTTTTCATAGGTATGAAAAAAATTTTCACATACACTATTACATTAGTTTCAGATGTACAATATAGTAATTTGACAATTCCATACATTATTCTATGTTCCCTGTGACAAGTGTAGTTACTGTCACTATATAATGTTATTATATTTTTACTGAGTATATTCCCCATTCTGTATTTTTCATTCCAGTGGCTTATTTATTTTATAACTTTATCCATTTATCTATCCATGCAAACTTAGGTTGGTTCTATAACTTGGCTATTCTAGACAATACTGCAATAAGCATTGTGATGCACATATCTTTTCAAATCACTGTTTTAATTTTCTTTGGATAAATACCCAGTGGTAAAATTATTGGATCATTTGGTATTTCCATTTTTAATTATTTGGGGAGCCTCCATACTGTTTTCCATAGTGGTTGCCCTCATTTACATTCCCACCAGTAGTGCATAAGGGTTCTCTTTTTTCTATATCATCACCAACACTTGTCTTTTTGATACTAGCCATTCTAAGAAGTGTAAGGCAATATTTCATGGCTGTTTCACTTTTCATTTCCCTGATGATTAGTGATGTTGAATATCTTTTTCATGTGTCTTTTGGCCATCTGTATGCCTTCTTGGGAAAAATGCTTATTCAGGTCACCTTCTGCCCATTTTTAAATCTCCTTCTTCTCCTCCTCCTCCCTCCTCTCCTTCTTCTCTCTCTCTCTTGGCATTGAGTTACATAAGTTCTTTACATATTTTGGATATCAATCTCTTTTTTGGAAATATCATTTGCAAATATCTTCTTCCATGCAGCAAGTTGCCTTTTTGTTTTGTTTATTGTTACTTTCACTGTGCAAAAGCTTTTGACTTTGATGTTGTAGCAATAGTTAATTTTTTATTTTGCTTCCCTTGCTAAGAAGACATATTCAGAAAAGGCTTGCTAAGGCCAATGTCCAAGAGATTACTGCCTGTCCTTTCTCTTGGAAGTTTTACTGTTTCCCATCTCACACTTAAGTTTTTAAACCATTTTGAATTTATTTTTGTGTATGGTATAAGAAAGTGGTCCAGTGTCATTCTTTTACATGTAGCTCTTCAGTTTTCCCAGCAACGTTTATTGAAGAAGCTGTCTTTTACCCAGTTTATATTCTTGCCTCCTTTGTCATAGATTAATTGACCATATAAGCAAGGGTTTATTTCTAGATTTGCTATCCTATTCTAATGATTTATGTTTCTATTTTTGTGCCAGCATCATACCATTTTGATTAGTGTAGCTTTGTAGTATATCTTGAAAGCTGGGACTGTGATACCTATAGCTTCATTCATCTTTCTCAAGATTTCTTTGGCTGTTCAGAAATTTTTTGTGGTTCCATACAAATTTTAAGATTACTTGTTTTAGTTCTGCAAAAACAATGCTTTTGGCATTTTGATAGGAACTCCATTGAATCTGTTGATTACTTTGGGTAGTATGAACATTTTATTTTATTTTATTATTATTTTTTAAAGATTTTATTTATTTATTTGACAGACAGAGATCACAAGTAGGCATAGAAGCAGGCAGAGAGAGAGAGAGGAGGAAGCAGGCTCCCCGCTGAGCAGAAAGCCCAATGCGGGGCTCAATCCCAGAACCCTGGGATCATGACCTGAGCCGAAAGCAGAGGCTTTAAACCACTGAGCCACCCAGGCGCCCCAGTATGAACATTTTAGCAATATTAATTCTTCCAATTCATGAACATGATATATCTTTCCATTTGTTTATATCTTATTAAATTTCTTTCATTAATGTTTTACAGTTTTCAGAATACCAGCCTCTCACATAGTTGATTACATTTATTCTTATGTATTTTATTCTTAATTCTTAATCTTTATTCTTAATTGTAAATGGGATTGTTTTCTTAATTTCTCTTTCTGTTATTTTGTTATTAGTATATAGAAATCCACTAGATTTCTGTATGTTAATTTCAAATCCTGCAACTTCACTCAAATCATTTGTTAGTTCTAATAGTTTTTTTAGATGAAAAAATTTAATGAAAATTTCATCATTTAGAGATGAAATCTTTAATTTTAATTTTTTCTATAGATGGTATGTCATTTGCAAACAGTAAAAGTTTTACTTCTTGCCTATCAAACTGGATGCCTTTTATTTCTATTTCTTCTGAATGCTGTGGCTAAGAGTTCTAGTACTATGTCAAATAAAAGTGAGAGTAGACATCCCTGTCTTGTTCTGGATCTTAGAGAAAAAACATTTGGTTTTTTGAGTATGATGTTAGCCATGGGTTTGTCATATATGGTCTTTCTTATGTTCAGGTATATTTTTTCTAAACCCACTTTGTTGAGAGTTTTTATCATGAATGGATATTTGTGATAAAAATAGATGTTTCCCTGGAGACAAATAAAAATGAAAACACAATGATCCAAATCTTTGGGAAGCAGCAAAAGCAGTTCTAAGAGGGAAGTTTATAGCAAAACAGATCTACCTCAACATATCTATTTGATATTTAAGAGAAATATCAAATAAACAATGTGGTCTTGCTTCTAAAGGAACTAGAATAATAAGAAGAAACAAAGCCTCAAACCAGTAGAAGGAAGGAAATAAAGTTCAGAGTGAAAAATAAATGAAATATAAACTTTAAAAAATATATGAAGCCAAGAGCTGGTTCTTTGAAAATATAAATCTTGATAAATCTTTAGCCAGATTTATGAAAAGAAAAAGATAGGACTCCATAAATAAAATCAGAAATTGAAGAGGTGATGTAACAATCAACATCACAGAAATACAAAGGATTGTAAGAGACTACAAATGATTATATGCTGACAAATTGGAACAACCTAGAAAACCAAATAAATTCCTAGTGACATAAAATTTTCCAAAACTGAGTCAAGAAGAAATTGAAAATCTGAACATATTAAGAACAAAATTGAATTGGTAGTAAAAACAAACAAAACAAAACAAACAAACAAAAATCTCCCAACAAACAGAAGTCCATGACCAACTTGCTTCACAAGTGAACTCTACCGAACATTTAGAAAAAAGTTAACACCTATTCTTCTCAAACTATTCCAAAAAATAGATGAAAAGGAAAAGCTTCCAAATTCATTCTACAAAGCCAGAATTATCCTGATACCAAAACTAGACAAACACCCCCTTCCCAAAAGAGAACTACAGGCCTATATCCCTTATGAACATAGATGCAAAAATTTTCAACAAAAAAATTAGCAAACTTCATTCAACAATACTTTAAAAAAATATTCACCATAATCAAGTGAGATTTATTCCTGGGTTGCAAGCATAATTCAATATTTGCAAATCAATCAATGTGATACATCTCATTTACAAAATGAGATAAAAGCCCTATGAACATCTCAAAAGATGCAGAAAATCATTCAAACCTGTCCTTAATAATCTTGATAGTTAAGAGAAGTATTGGTCAGATATTTTATAATTTATCCACCAAATGTGTTTTTCAAATTAGACTGAGATTATGGGGTTTTTGGGAGAAAGATCACAGGTAAACTGCCATTTTCTTTTTGTAAGAAGATTTATTTATTTGAGAAAAAGAGAGAGCATGGGGTGGGAGGTGGGACAGAGAGAGCAGAGAGAGAAAGAGATTCTCAATTTGAAGCAAACTCTCCACTGGGTTCAAATCCCAGGTGGGACTTCCAAGATCATGACCTGAGCCAAACCAAGAGTCCATTGCTTACCTGATTATGCCAACCAGGTGCTCCAAGCTGGAGTTACTACCAATTCAATTTTACTCTAATCCATTTTCATTATTACATCGTATCAAGGGTACATACTTATCGACATGACTCATTATGTAGATTTATTATGTATTATCCATACAATATTTTTGGAGGTTTTCTGCATGAGATATTTGTCTCCTCTTCCCTATTTATTTATTTATATCATTATGGACTAATTCAGATTTTAAGTGAAGTCTCATATACTTATATTTGGCTCACTTCAGTTCTTTGTAATCTAATCCTTAAATTAACTCTTCAGCTTCATTTATTACCCACAGAGACAGACTTGTTTTCAAATTGTTTTACACACATTCATTATTTTTATATTGGCAAACCTCTAGCCGAAATATTCTTCCTAGAATATTCATCTCAAAAAATTTATTTATTGTAATTATTGACTTATATGGTTTTATATGCTATTTAGTTGTGAGTGGTGAAGAATTACATATTATTCTTCTATACAAAAGTCCCTGAGCCTAGAAGTGTCTGAAAGCCAAAGTTTTCATTAAATGTGTATGAAGAGTAAAATAACTTCAAAGTGAGGGATGTCATGAACTATCTTGAAACACTTACATTTCTACCTCTGCCATATTATTGTGAAGAAAGTCCTTGGGTGGGAATCACATTGTTGTACATTGTTTCCCTAATTAATCCCACTACAGTAGAGGTTGTATGTAGCCAATTCTTAATTATCCTCTTCAGTCTACTTCCTTACTTCTTCCAAGAAATACAGACATGCTTAATATAAAACAATGTGTCTTCACCATGTAGTTTCCTGGGGGTTCTGTTTCAGAGAATCCATTATAAATCTTTACTTACCAGGGTAATTGCAATCAAAACATGATGGTAACTTTATAAAATTTGACCAGATTGGTCAACTCCTCTATACAGAGTTTGGTTTCTCACTCTTCATTGTCAGTTTCAGCTCTCTGAAATGTCCAGACTGCAATTTGCTATTTTATTTTATGAATCTCTCACACTGTGTGTTAACTGGATAGCATCTCATTGCTTAGTGATTTTAGCTTTAATTTACAAAGGGATAAATTGTTCTATATTGCATTTCCCTGGTTTTGTGTAAGTCATGATAGAATGACCAAATGGGGTCTAAGAAATGTTAATTTCTTTTTGAAAAGCTATTAGAGATCTCTAAAACACTAAACTTTTCGGAAGTGGGGGAGATGAATAGGAGGTCATTGTTGGTCTCTATATAAGGAATAAAGCTTATTGTTTGTTTTGGAAGAGGGAAGTCAGGTATGTTCACCTACATGGTTGGTGAAAGTCTTGGGATGCATGCTGAGTGGGCAGACAGCCAAGTCTAGAGACTAATTAGAAGAGTGAATATGCCCACCTATAGGTGATCCCCACCTTTTAGTATGGACTTACTTTATTTAAACTGTTTTTTAATTAGCTCCTATTTGGCAAAGATGGGCAGAGAATTTTAAGTCAAGCTCTAGGTCTGTTGTGATTTGCAATGTATTTGGTCTTGAGCATTTCCCAGGATGTCTGCAGAGAAAATGTTTTTCTACTGAGCAGGGAATCATAAGCCATTAAGAGGGCACTGGGGTCTCTAGGCAGAGGTAGAAAAATCAACATGGTTTTTGTGGTAGAATGACTTTTCCATCAGATTTCTGATTGCCAGGGGCCAGCTGGGATGAGATTTAAAAAAAGGATTTGCAGCTACAAAATAGGATTGAATTCTGGCTTCCACACTTCTTGATTGCATAATTTAAGACTCTATTTCTCAGTCCAGTTTTTTCATTATTGCCCAACTAAGAAGCCTTCTTTGACATGTTTTCCTAATTATACCTCCATGAAATTTTAATAAAGCCAGAAATACTGTATATTTGTTTATATACTATATATACTTCTGCTTCATACATAAAAGGGAGTAAGCAAAAGACTCACTATAGTTGAGAATAAGTAACATTTTTAAGTTATAAGAAAATTTAAAAATTGAAAAGTTAAATTTAAATTTCTTACTATATTTCTTGAGTGAGTTATGTGACTTATTTACTTATGTAAATTATAATTTATTGAATTGTATATGTAAATTAACAATTTAAATATATAATATAATTATAGCAATGTAATCCAATTTTAGAAAAATCATTCAAAAGTTTTTTTTTTTTCCTGCAGGAAGAGTAAAACAACCAAAAATAATTTCCTAGAATTACTTTTTAGTGACTATAACTTTTGACTTTGCTTGAGATAAGAACTTTTAACTAGCTGTTAGATATTCATTCAAATATTGTCAACATGTTTCTTTCCTATAGGGAAAATAATATTTGGTTGAATAACATTTGTAAAATTAAATGATAATGTGTATACAGTTATTTATTTTCAAAGTCCTTGTCACACATAAAAGCACTGAGGATCAAATAACATTCATAAGGCAGCCAATGGAAAACAATAGAAATATACAGGTCCTCATTATAAAACTTTAAGATTAAGCAAAATCCATCTAGAGAAAGTCCTCTAATCACAGCCATCTATTTATGACTGATCAGTAGTTTGGTCTTATGTACATTTTGTGCATGTTTCATGAATTTGATGTCATTGGTACTTGTGTGATACTCAAGACAACTGAATGGAAATAATATTTTGTCAGGTGGGGAGCCCTTGTCATTAGTAAAATATATTCCTCTTCCCAAGAACTAATTTTCATCCCCTTGGAGAAATTATCAGGGCCAGTGAGAATGCATGGTTTAAAGTTAGTTCATTGATGCTGAGAGCCTTGGATTCTTAATTTAAAAAGTAAAGATATTATCATCAAACCCAGGTTTAAATGTGTGAAAGCATCTAATACAGTGCTTGGTTATAGAGTTCATTATCAGTTCAAGCAGGATTTTTAAAATATTAAGCATATGACAGACAGGTGCTAGGGATATATAGTTGAATAACACATGGATGACATGTGGTTCCTACCCCCCTAAAAATTTACTGTTTAAATAAGTAGATTGATATGTAAGTAGGTAATTGTGATGCAATATGGCAAGTTGTAGTAGTGGGCAAAGAGGAGGGATCCTCTTAGTTTTCCCATGGGCAAGGAAACATGAAGATGACAGATATACTTCATATTAAAGGATGAATAGATAATAAGTTTGGAAGAAGTCTCTTGGCGTATGGGGTTACAAGGAGAACAATTTAAGTGAGGGGAAAATGTACAATGGTAACATGAAGCTATATAATTATGTGCCATTTGTAGAAGAAAAAGTGATTCTAAATGTTGAAGGTAAATTTTAAGAGAGTGTTCTGGGAGATGAGATTGGGCTATAGGTAGAAGACAAGTCACAGAAGCAATCCGTGTAATATTATAGAGTTTGGATTTTATTCTGTCTGTTGATACATCTTACTTTTTCTCACTGAAGTACACCTAACAACAGAGACTGCTATAATAGTGCATTGATATTTCATCAGTTAGTCTAAAATTTCATATGAATTTTGGATTCCACTTCATTACGTACCTACTTACTAATATAGTAATACTTTAAAAAGTACTTGCCCGTTAAATTACTTCCAAACATATTTGAATAAATTCAGTGGTCTAAAAAGATGTGCCATGTTAATGCTTTAAATTTCCCTTGGTACATCTCTGTATGTGTGGAAATAGGCAGGTCTGGTTTGAGAAGTATCACCTTAAGTTATGAGAACAATTTAAGGATAGTAGAAAAGAAGTGACATGCCCATATTTCTTTTTTAAACAGGATATTCAGAGGCAAGAGTTAAAGATGAATTTGAAAGAGATGAGTGGAAACCTTTAGGTGGCTACTGCAATAGCTCAAATGAATGTTAAAGAAATTAAGCTTCTATTCTACAGAGGCTGGGAGATGGGGGTGCTATATTCTTTGATGATTACATTTCAAAAGGATGGCTCCTGGATGCTTTAGAAACACATTCCAACTTGCAAAACTGGCAAAAAGTTTTTTTAAAAAGATATATATACATGTGAAAGGGGCAGGGAAAGAATTTATAATAACAAATTTTCCAACATAAGTGCTCTAAGAAATGGAAAGTAGTGGGGGGTATAGTCAGAAAAAAAAGCTGTCTAAAGTCTAGTCAAACTGAGAGAAAACATGTAGGGCCTCTTGGTCAGTGCTAAAGATTACATTTTAAAGTTGAGCTGCAAAATCTTGCTTAAAAATTAGGAAGGGAAAGAGAGGGAGAGAAGAAGACTAAGTATAAATAAATATAGACACATACCAAGCAAAGATAAAAGAGCAGTGATTCATGGGAAGGAGCCCATTTACACACCCCTTAGCTTTGAAAGATTTGCCTGATCAGAAGCAACACTGTTTGGAATACTATCACAGTGCATAATCAGGCCCAACATTTTGCAAAATATCACAGTCTACAGGTCTGCAAAGAGTGGTGCTGGCAAAAGCATTATGTGCAAGGAAGGTTTATGGATCTCTCTATGATGCTTTAGGTATCAAAGTGAGGGAGAAGAAATGTAGCATGAATCATTGTTAAAAGAGTCTGAGACACCTGCTCAAGCAACTTGTATCTTCTGTCTGTGTGAAGCTAGTTTCTTTTATAGTCCTTCTCTTCGGTGATAAATTGGTGTCAATCATGCCCAACACTTATACTTTGGTCAATCAGACACTGTTCATGATAGGAAACTCAGATTGCATGGCCAACCGATGTTGAATAGATAGGCTTTGTTATGCTCTACCAAGGCCCAGTAGCGAGCCAGAGCTGTTCTTTTTAAAAAGGAGAATAATCATCTGCAGAAGAAACATAAAGTTGCTCTGAAATTATGGTTTTTAGGATTCTTCTATTTGCACTTATAAAAGGCTCCATTTAGCATCTTCATTTGGCAGAGACACTTCAAGAGTAATTAGATCTGCCCATTAAGAAGGCCAGAGTGGAAAGCATTTTTTGCTGCAGTCTGAGCTTGTTGTGGAAAATTCTCTTCCCCAAGCCTGGCACACTTCTCTCCCTCTCTTTCCCTTCCTCATTTTTAAGCAAGTGATTTGATAGATGGATCAAAATAGCACATTCAGATGTGGTATCTGTTGCCTCTTAAATCCATAAAAACTGACCATTGTTGTACCTATTATTTCATGATAGGTGATAAGAGATATTAACTCATTTTTCACCTAAGCAAGGATACTCACACCCCTAGAAATTTCATTGAAGTCATAGGCCCATGAATTTTTGTGGGATTCTTCTCTGGATTGCATGAGCCCACTATCATTCAGATTTTGGCTAAGATTCTATTTATTTCCTTACCACTATAAACCACCACTTTGGCTCACGGAGCACAGTAGCATTTTGGGACCCCAAGAAACTACAATTCACCATGTTCAGTAATCCCCATAAAGTTTAGTTATTTTCTTTTCCCCATATGCTGTCATTCTAGTAACTGGCCCCAGTTTCCTTTGGAAACTTCAAGGAAAGCCTTTAAGGAATAATTACACACCTGTGGAGTTGGTGCAGGGTCCATCTGCAAAGACATTCAGATTCCTTTTCATTTCAGAGATTCTGTGTCTTTGAATGGCCTTTGTTATGCAGAGTGAGTGAAAGGTCATGACTTAGCATTGTGTTGACTCACATTAGGTTTTTGGTTATCATTAGTTGGTTATTATTTGGTTATTATTTTTTTTTCTATTACATGGCTCTAATGGTGTCCTTACTAGGCCTCCCATTTGTTTCACTCCTAGGAACACTATGTTGTTGACAGAGATCCTGGAATGCCAAAATATTATGAATATCTGCATATCTCTGCTGACCTTGGTGGCAAACATGTTCCTCTTGTCTTTGGCAGTTAAGTGGTGCCCATTGGTCTCTGCCACTCTGGGAATCCTACCATCTTCATTGAAATCAGGAGCCCATCTCAATTGCTGTATCTTGCATTGTCATATCGGCTAATGAAGAGGAGGAACCAGAGATTTTCAAGGATAAGGAGCTGTCCTTGGTACTGCATTTGACAATGAATAATGAAGGGAGTATCTGCTGGGTTGTCTTGGTGTCAGGCTGTATAGATTTCACAAATATTCCATTCCAAAATTCCCATTTTTTTGGATTCCTTCTTGCTCATCAATTCAAGGGAAGCACTAACATCTCATTCTCATTAAACATAGCCATTAAATTCTGTTTCAGTCAACCAACCAAGATATTAGAACCACTTCTAGGTGCATAAATACAATTTATTACATTCAGATTATTTAGTAAATGCAAACATATAAATGCATTTTGCTTGTCTTGTGTTATTTTCCATCTTCCTACATATATTCCCCAGGGTTCTGCTAAAAATTATTAGTACCATCTTATAATTCTTTGAAGTACAAACTATTTTTTTCTTGGATCAGACCCTGTAACTGATACCTAGAGAACACCCTTACAAGATATCTGCCCCAGGTGAAGTTACCACAGTTTTCATGCAAAGGAAGAGTAGCCCCCCAGACACAGGAGTGCAAGCTCCTTCCACTAATGAGGGAGTTTCAATGTGTCTCAGAGATTCAAGATGTTCAGTTTTATCTGATACAATCAGATATCCTCATTAAAAGTTTTAGGGCCCTATTGTTTTCTAATCAATGTCCTAATGTTCACTTATGCAATTTGGTAAGAATGTGAATTTAATGATATTTTAATCCTTCAGAGCACACAACTAAATTTAGAATTTAATTTGTCAACAATATCAATCCATAGGAGATCTTTTTTGTTATTGTTGTTGCTGTTGTTTCCCTGTAAATACACTGAGGACTCGGGAGATTCTGTTCCACATTATAAGTGCAGCAGCCCCATGAACATCTAAGGCACCACTTGGAACTTCATCATAAGCAAGTACACTGACACCATCACTAACTAATGCCACTACATGCCACGGAATAGCAGCATATCTTTTTATATTGGCAAGTAGTTTAGCATCACGTTCAAATCTAGGGGAAAGACCAAACCTGTCCCCAAGTCTTATTTTTGAGTGTCTGTCTCCTGGGACTACTTCTCATATTAATTATGCTTCAGTCAGGGTACAGTCAGGACAGAGGACATCAGTAATTTGGAGAGAGAAAATTCAATACAAAGAATAATTAACTAACAAAAGTTAGTTAAAGATGTTAATGGAGAATTCTAAGTGGTATAGAAATAGCAAAAGCAAAGAGTAGCCATTTTTTCTAGGGCTTAGGGTCAGCAAACAAGGAAGGACTAAGAACTTAGCAGATTTCTCTTACTACAAGACTGAGATTCAAACCTTTTCACACTTAGGTGGCTGAAACAGAAAAAATGAAGCTTGCTGGTGGTAAACAAATTTGTCAAAGGTTAAAGGTCAGAAGTGGTTTATAGAAGTGGTCTGCCAAGGGACTAGAAACACTTGCCAGAGGTCACTGGCTTAAGCTGTGTTAGAGGAGGTCATTGAGAGGATATGACAGCTGGTTGACCTGAAAGCTGTAATCAGGCAATCAAAGACTCCTCACCCCATTCCCTGTCTTTGGAATTTATGTTCTGCCCACCACTCCCACAATGGGAGCTTCTTCAAGGTCATAGTTTGAGAGAGTAAGGTGTTGTTGAGACCATCTGGATGATATACATGACTAAACTTAAAGCCCCCGTATAAGCCTTTAAGATTCTGGTAGACTGATGCAAAGATCTACTTGTCTTGCAGGTGCTCAAGACACGACTCCTATGTAAGTTTCCTTACTTATTAAACCTGTTCCCTACCAATCTGGAGTGGCTTCCTTTTTCTTCCTTCTCTCCTTACCCTGCATGTATGGGGGTCAATTTGTGAGCCAACAAACTGGAACATAGGAAGGGCCAGGTGGGTGGCTGGAAAAATTTGCTGGAGAGTGCAGGTTCTAGTTCTCTGAGGAACATGAAGATGAGTACTGGGGACACATACACACCAGTCTGCTGGTGATGAAACCAAAACTGCACACTAGAATCTGGAAGTGAAATCCCTTGCTTCTATTATAGTTCTGTAGTTTCCCTCTGTTTACCTGTATTATTAACAAAGCCTAATGATGAACTGGCTGGCAAAGGAATGATGTTTACAGAGTCCAGATCCAGCATCATAAAGCAAGGAAAAGAAGGGTGAGTTTTGACCTGAGACCAGTAAAGTGTAACTAGTGCAGATAAGATGACAAGTGGGATCTTGGGATTTAGGCATTGGGATTGAGGCCCCTATAAGACGTTGAGGTAGATAATTAGCAAATTTTTAGATCTAGTGCTCCAGAAATATTTTGGAATAATTATTAGTCACATAAGAGTGTTTGAGATCTTCAAGGAGAGCATGTAGAGTGAAGGCTAGTGGGCTAAAACAAGAGCCGAGTAAGCACCATTATTAGAAAGTTGGTAAGAGAAGATGAGAAGCCCGTAAAAGAGGTCTAGAAAAAGTCCGATTAGGACAATCAAGGGTAATAGGCTCATGGAAGCCTAAAAAGTAAATATGTTCATAAAAGTGAGATGGGTTGCCAGAGTCAAAACAACCATCAAATCAACTAGCAAGAAAAACCATGAATAAAGGCAATCAATATGTATTCCTGATTTAAAGCAGTCTGAAAGAAAATGAATCTAAGTTTTTCATTTGGAGAGATATGTAATTATTTTGAGAAGTTTGAAATAGAAAAAGACACACTTGAAGCAAGCTGGAGACAGCTGAATGATCAAATGAAATAATCTAACTTTTGCATAAGAAAAGCTTGACCATGTTTTAACCTGCAGATGTCCTTTGCGTGGCTCACATTATCCTTTTTTAAAAATGTGCCTTTGAATGTCTGGGGAGGGGCATGAATTCCCTATTATCTTTTAGCCATCTTGTAACATTTATTTATATTACCTGGCTTATTCCTTCTGGCATTTTAGAATACTGACATTTGCAAGACATTTTTCTTGAATTTGAAATAACGGACAAGGGGAGATTGTTAATAATTCTTCTAGAAAGCAATTTATAACATATTGGTTATAATAAACCTGAGAACTAAAAAGGAACTTTGAAATATTTACTTTCATGCCTTCATTTAATAGTTGTCTTAAACCGGTGTTGTTCTAAGAACAGCAAAGATAATTGACTTTTTCAAAATCATTTGGCAGGTAGATGGCAGATAAACGTATGGTAAAACTGAGGCTCTTCTCCGCTGGACTCTCAAGAATATTGCCATAGTCTGCATGACTGACACTCCCATCCTGACACTCACTTTAGTATAGTACCTTATTTCAAAAACATAAAACAAAAACAAAAGAAACAAAAACAATGGGCCAAAGAGAAAGCTTATAAAAAATAAAACCACGCCCTTCAGGAATTGACTAAAATGTAATTTCACTGTTTTTCTTTTCAACTGTGAGATTTTTCCTATGTATTATCAAACAAGTTAAAGCTCTGACTTGTAGTTTGCTAGTCCTGGGTTTTAAAGTCTATGACATCACTGATTTCCTCCATACCTTAGATAATTTCTTGGTATATATCTTCTTTGAGCCATTGAAACAATGTGGATTAGCAGAAACAACATCCTTTAGTCAGTAAAATTGCCTTTTGTCTTTCACTGACAGAGATGAGGTAGGAATGAATGAGGTAATGTTGGCAAATTGCTTTGAGATCTTTAAATGCTAGTGGAAAGCAAAAGATCAGAAATCTCAATTTTCCTCTTTCATCTCCAAGTAGTACATATTTTTTCAGTGTTTCACTACATGAATAGCAAGCTACAGAATAATGAGAAGAAGGCTTATACTGCCCCTTTTTTCCTTTAAAGATTCATTTATTTATTTTGAGAGAGACAGAAAGAGCACAAGGCGGGAAGGGCAGAGGAAGAAAATCCTGAAAGCAAACTTCTCACTGAGCTAGTAGCCTGATCAGGAGCTCAATCCCACAACCCATGAGAGAGATCAGGACCTGAGCTGAAACCAACAGTCAGATGCTTAACCAACTGAGCCACCCAGGCACCCTGGCTTACACTGTTTTTGTAATAATTTTCATGAAGACAGGAAGGAAATGAAAATATCTGTTACCTATTGGTGAATGGCTATTCTATAGGACAAGTCTCACCAAGACCCTGCTTGCCTCTTTACATACCTCAATTTTCGTAGGTAATCAGAGAATAGAGCATGGTAGTTAATAGATTTCTACAGAAAGACAGATTTGGGTGTAATACCAAGAGCTGTCTCTTGTAGCAGTGAAAACTTGAGTGATAATTTTTCTGAGGCTTGGCTTCTGTCATTATCAAACATAAATAAGATTATTTCTAATCTATGAGATGAGTATAGGAAATCAAGGAAACATGCATATTAAGTGCTTAGCAAAATTCCTGGTATTTCATAAGCATTTAACAAAAGTGAGATATTATTTCTTAACAATACTAGTAACAGTGAAAATAATAATTAGTCCTTATTATGTCACTATTCTGTATAAAACCCTTCAGTGACTTCATTCTGTTCATGCCAGAAAGTTAAAATTTAAAGCTATAGATTCAGGGTCATGAAATTAGTCACTGGCAGAACACAACGAATGCATGCACAGACACGCACACACAAACACACTTTCCATCTAGATTGGCTTGCTCATCACACTTTACATCTAGATTGGCTTGCTCATCCTTCCATGCATGTCAAGTTGTTTTGTACCTCTGCAATAGTTGTTTCTATTGTTTTCTCCACTTACTAAGAAAGCCCTTCTCTCTATTGCTATTTGAATGAAACTTGACTCTTCCATCAAAGCACCTCTTTTTTTTTAAATTTCATTTTATTTTTTCAGTGTTCCAAGATTCATTGTTTATGCACCACACCCAGTGCTCCATGCAATATATACCCTCCTTAATACCCACCACCAGGCTCACCCAACCCCCTACTTTCTTCCCCTCCAAAACCCTCAGTTTGTTTCTCAGAGTCAAAGCACCTCTTAAAAAAAGCATTTGTGCTCTCCAACATAACAGTTTTCTCATTCTTATGTGGGTCCACTGTTTGGAAGTCTGCCTCATCCATTAAATTTCAAACCTTCAGCATCATGGCTTGTGCTGTCTTTATCTGCACATCACACAAGCCCTGGGGCGAAAATTAACATCTGTGAAAAGAGCAGGTAGCATCTCTCTCTGGATCAGGAGGGCAGTGCATCTCAGCCTGTTTATTGCCCCTTTGTTTGTCTTCTTAGTTGACAATATGGCTGCTTATCTCTCCCACCTGGTTGAAATTTGGCAGTGGATGTAGTACTGTATGACACATGACAGTGCTCTGAGGACAAGGCTGGTTGGAAGTAGACTGCATGAGAAGAGGAGGACAAAAGCAGCATAATATGAAAGTATTCAAGGCTTGCAAAGCAGACGCCATGCTTTAACTTGGACATTTACAGCCATGTGACATTGAATGTGTCCCTTGGCCGTCCTGAGCCCTGTGTCTCCACCTGGAAAAAAGAGAATATTTTTACATCATAGAATTCAGTAAAAGATTAAATGAGATAAAATGTTAAGCAATTTGTGTGGATTTTGGCACTCAATACATTTTATTCAATGCAAAGTGCTTTTCCCTCCTTTCCTCCTGAGAGGTGTCAGGACATAATTTATCACCTGAAGTATAGATTCTTGTCCATCTTAAAGATAAGATATTCAAAACATGCGGTGTTTTTATGAATATGGGTTACTTGATAATTGAAAATGACCAAATGTACAGATGATAAACTAGAACTGATAGTGAACACAATGTTCATGAGGCATAAAAATAGCGTTGAACAAGTGCTCATTAATCTCTTAATAATGTCAGTCACAGAAGCAGAGGTGACTAAGATTAAGGTGTCAACCTTGTGATATGGTTCTTTTAACTTCTAAGTTCTTGGATTTCAAGTGACACAAAATCAATTAAAGTCTGACAGCTGTTTGGTAAGCTATGTAAAATGAATTTGGTGAGTCAGCTGAGTTCCTAACAGCTAATGACTTCAAAGTGGCGGATGTGTCTGATAGGTCTGATTTGTCCCCAGTTATTGTGGGTTATTCTAGTAATTTGGCTAAAATGGGATGTGGGAGATTCTGTTACTGAGTAACACTGGTCTGAGAAGGTTTTCTTCTCTCCTTAAAAATATCAGAGCATTGAATTGTAAACTGCATTAAATATTAATAAGGTACACATTTATATTACAAACAAGATAGCAGTATACCCTGATCCTTTTTAGGTTATATCCTCTCTTTTATTCTACATTAGACATCTGTAATACAATTCTGTCGTATCTCTTCCCAGAAACATACCTTCTCAGTATTCACAGTCCTCTTTTTGAGTCCTGCTGCTGATCATATCATAGCTGGACAATTTCTCTTCCTTTCTAATCCATTCTAATTAAAGCAACAATTATCATTTCCCTAAATTATTTTAATCAGATTACTCCCGCACAGGAAACCATTGTAGCTCGTAATTAGCTCTTGAATCAAACTCTTCAGCATCTGCCCCAAGGCCTTCAACTCCTGTTGCTAATTTTACTGGTTTTATTTCATGGTACAAATATTCAGATAGAATGAACCTTCTTTTCAACTAAGCACACCTGGTTACTTCTGTTTCTGAGTTTTTAGGCTACTTTTTGTCCCTTTAAAGAATATACTCTTCTTCTACTACACTAAGTTGTGTTGCCACCCTTCTTCAGGTATTTTTCCTTCAAATTCACTTTCTCTGATGAACTCTCATTGACCTCTCTGGTTACCTAGATTCTGGCAAATCCCTTCACTTCAGCATTTCCTTAGCTTTTGGGGACTGAGTTCTATAGGGCTGAGAACTTATCTTAAAAAACTAAGCATTCAATAAATGTTAGCTATAATATATAAATTCATGTATAATTATATTAAATTATATAAATATAAATCATACATAATAATATATAATATAAATTATGTATACATGATAAATTATTATAAACTAAAATCACAATATATTAGATATATATTTACTTGATTATGTAAATATAATAATATATATTTATTCCAGGCTGTCTTTAACCACTTTGGACATATATTTAAAAAATCAACATGACTCTGTAAAGAGGGTGCTTTTCCTGTAGTCATTTTAGTGCTAATGAGAATGAGGCACAGAGAGGTAAAATAGCATGCCTGAAGTAATTGGCTAGTAAGAATTGGGAATGAGTGGATTCTAAAGCAGGCCATCTGGCTTCAGATATGTACTCTTCATCACCAGACTCTAAGATAGCTCCATTAGCTTACATTCATGTGTGGATTTTCTCTGTTGGAGGTTTTTAACATCTTGTATTTGCTCATTTAACTCCCATATTTGATTGGCAGAACCCAGAGGTCAGAAACTTTACAGATCAGTCACAAATCTAGAAATATGATTTCCATAGAGTAGAGTCTTAAAACATTGCTACCTAACCCACAAGCTAATATTTCAGTAGGGCATTTTTTTTTCTCATGAAATTTTGGACTAGGGTTTAATTTTTCATGTGGTTTTCTCCTAAGTTTAAGGCAGTCAAAAAGTTGGAGCTCTACAAAATTCTGAAGATGATATTTTATTCATTGACTGAACAATACACACTAGATATTGGACCAATCACTGAGAATAAACAAGGAATAAAATCATCCCACACGATGAAATAGCTATCCCATTAGAGGAAGTGGATATTAAGCACAAAAAGCAAATATTTAAATTTTTGCTATGAAAATGTACTTAGATATAATATTAGTTGTAACTTTATTGTAGTTTCCATAGTGCTCTTAATTAGGCATAGAGGGATTATGAGACTGCATAATGAAAATGTTTGACTTCGTTTGAGGAAATCAGGAAGTGTTTCTTGAGAAGGTGGCATTTAAGGCTTAGAGGATCATTGGACGCTGTCCAGGTAAAAGGGAAATAGATGTGGAGTAGCATTATGGACAAAAGAGCAGCATATGGACAGTTCCTAAAAGGACTAGGAGTTGGAAACTGAAAAGCTAAGAAGGAAGCCAGAACTGCTGTACCACTATGGGTCACAGGAATGTAGGGTGGGATGACTAGAGAGGTAGGAAGGAACCAGAACACAGGGTGAGTGGACCTTGCTAGTATCTGTGTTTAGCACCCTACAATCCTTTTTCTGTGTTCTTATCCTTCCTCCATAGATAGATTGTCTTTCCCCCAGCCCTCAGTGCTTCCTATGTCCTCCTCCTCTTTCCTCTCTCAATACCAGCTCTTGTGAAATGACAAACTTCACTGAGGAGGCTTAACGTATAATACTGCCCATGGACCTTTGTATTATAATAGGAAGCAGAACCTATCTTCTGTCCCAGCCAAACAAATGAGGATATAACCACTGTCTTTTAACTTTTGACCATTTAGGGTCATGGGCAGAAGAACCGTTCTTTTGGAAGTGGGAATACTGACATCATTTAGGAGACAGCTGCCTATCTGCCAGCCTAAACTCGGTAATTATTTAAAAAAAAAATTCTGGCTCTTTAGTGCTTGTCCTTTAGGTGTTTCATCTGTTTCCTGTCATTGTGAGGGTGATGGGGCTGAGGATGAGAAATATGTGGGATGAGAAATATGTTACATATATGTGGCATGTAAAAGAAACAGAAAATTATTAATGGTTTGTGGGTGTGCATGTTTGTTAAGGAAAAAGGCAACTCCACTCCAATAAATTTGGTATGTAATTCTTTAACTGGGTGCTCAGTTATTCTATCGCATAAATAAGTCAAAAACTTATAATCCTGAATTCTATGGATTTTCACTTAAAGAAAACACATCATCTAGATCTTTCTTTACATATCATGAATCATGTGGTGCTTGAACCTGCCACTTCAAGCCTTGATTAATAATATGCCTAATTGCTTTACTCTTCCTTCTCACAGCTGGCAGATGGAGTGTTGTAGATGTGACTGAACCACATTGACGGTATTTATGTTGCAAACAAATGGTGTTACAGTCTGTGGATTTCTCCTCTTTGATCCAAATACCCTAAAGACAAAGCAGAATTCTGAAAATTATCTGTGCTCCCACTCTGGTCTCTGTTGCCTTCTTGATTTTTATACGAGCACACTTGGGATTTGAGCCCTTCTAAAGGTGAACTTGAGGACTGTAGGTCGTTTCTGTGGAGCTTGCATGATGAATAACTTAGAAAATATATGCTTTGAGAGAGATCTTTAAGACATGTACTGCTTGCTTTGAGAAGAACATTCATTAGCATTGTTGCTCTTCATGCTCTTTGGTCGTGCAAGGAATGTAGCTACACATTCAGAGTACACATTAATTCACAGGATTTTAAAATATGCATTTGGAGGTTTCGTAATTCCCAAACAATTTTAGTTTCCACTTTTGCAAGTGTTTGCCTTCAGTTTGGGGTATAAGAGCTGTGTCTTCATTAGTTAATGCCCATTTGCTATTCAGTGCAATGGCCTCTGGGATAGGAACATGTGGAAGAAGGTATTTCCCATAAGGTACACAGTATGAAGGAGAGGCAGATTCTATGACATCAGAGGGGAAATTCATGCTCTTCAGGGGTAACACCTGCTGGGGGAATTGTTTTCTGGGGGAGATTTCAGTTGCACAAGTCCTTTTAACCTGAATTGACATGGAACAGATGGGTAGAAAAACAATGAATAATGAAAATTAACTTTCAAGGATGGTGTTTGCTGAGCAAAGGTTTTTACTTGGGGATAAGTAATGTTTAATAGCATCAGGGAAATAGGAAAAAAAAAATTAAAAGAATGGATTTTGGATTTTGAGGGTAACTTAAGGTACTCTTATCATTTTAAAATTTAAACCTTTGATTAAATTATTCACTTGAGGGGCACCTGGGTGGCTCAGTCTTTAAGCGTCTGCCTTCAGCTCAGATCATGATCCCAGGACCCTGGGATTGAGCCCTGTATCAGGCTCCCTGCTCAGTGGGAGGCCTGCTTCTCTCTCTCAACTCCCCCTCCTGTGTTCCCTCTTTTGCTGTCTCTCTCTCTTTCTGTCAAATAAATAAATAAAATCTTAAAAAAATTATTCATTTGATAATGTACTAAATTGTGTACTGGAAAAATTAATAACACAAATAGCCAGGTTCTTGGACCTCCCTCCCTTCTTTCCTCCCTTCCATTTCCTCCTCCTTCCTATCCTCTCTGGTCTCTGTTTTTACCAAAGTTATAACATATACTCTTTAAGGTGTCAAATGATTTTTTTTTAAAAGATTTTATTTATTTATTTGACAGACAGAGATCCCAAGTAGGCAGAGAGGCAGATAGAGAGAGAGAGGGGAAAGCAGGTTCCCTGTTGAGCAGAGAGCCGGATGTGGGGCTCGATCCCAGGACCCTGGGATCATGACCTGAGCCGAATGCAGAGGCTTTAACCCACTGAGCCACCCAGGTGCCCCTAAGGTCAAATGACTTTATAAAATTCTTTAAGCTCTTAGCTCTCCCCACCCCACCCAAATTATATCCCTTCCCCCACCCAAGGTAAGAGATACTTCTTTTGACTTACTCTTTAAAATTTATTTAAGACATTTAGGGCTATTTTAGTATGCTTCTGTTGATCTCTGGATTTTCCTTTAGGCTAGATTTATTCTCCACTACAGAGAATGAGAATATCCTTTTTCTTGTTTCACCATTCACTGGCCCCTGCTACAAACCAAAGAATCCTCTCCATTCCCCTTTGCCCAATGTTGCTATTGCTATAATTTCAGTCAGCTCTATTCCATGTTTATAGCATTTTGATTATGTAAGCCCTAGTCACAGGTGAGCCATGCTGGCTTCTAAGATTATTGTTTCTGTCCCCCTCATCTTTTTTCCCCTTATAAATTAATAGTTGTTTCATTTTCATATCAGATGATTTCTATTTAGTTACCATTGTTTCAATCCCAAATCCCCTGTCAGTTTTCTAAATTGTGATATATTCAGATGATGTAAAAATTAATCCATTTCAAGTGTTTGAAGATACTTTCCGAGCTTTCTAATCTGGTTGCTCTGACACTGAGTGCATGGTGGTTCTATGGAGAACTCCCTTACCGGCATCCCAGGGCTTCTTTTCCCCTTTATTCTGTTAAAAGCCTAATTGTCGCATTCCATGTGTTTCTTCACTTTGTTGTAGCACAACCTCTATTAGCTCTGAAGAAAGGGGGTGATGGGAGTTAAATTTTTCAAGAACTAACCTGTCTGAAATATTTTTATTTCATTTTCAGTTATATAAAATTCAATATTAGACATAATTTTCTTATATGTCTCTTATAGCCTTCATTGTCTTCATCTATTTTCCATAAATATTACATTTGGATACTGATATTTTGCATAGAAGTGAGGACGGTGATAAAAATAGCCCATCATACAGGTTGTTGTGAGGATTTAATGAATTACTCTGAGTCAAGCATTTAGTACCTGGCATATGTTAAGCTTGTAATAAGTCTTAGCCTTTTATTTCTTTATACTCTCTCTGTCAGGAATGCCTATTATTCCTGAGGACCTCTAAATTTCTTATCTTTACTATTTTTTGCCTTTGTCTTTTTATCCAAATTTCTAGGATAGCAAACACCTTTTTCCCTTTGTCTTCTAGGCTGTCTCTTGAACTTTTCATTTTCAGTCCCATATCTTAATTTTCAATACTGTGTGTGTGTGTTTTAGAGTATCCTTGTTCACTGATCCTATGTTTTAATTTTCTGAGTATCTTAATTATGATTTCATTTTTAATGTTTTGTTTCTTATGAATATTCTACTTTCTTCCAAATTTTAACTTATCTTTGCTTGTTTGTTCTGAATTCTTTGAGTCAGAAATTTTCGCAGGTGGGGCGCCTGGGTGGCTCAGTGGGTTGAAGCCTCTGCCTTCGGCTCAGGTCATGATCTCTGGGTCCTGGGATGGGGCCCCTGCATTAGGCTCTCTGCTCAGCAGGGAGCCTGCTTCCCCCTCTCTCTCTGCCTGCCTTTCTGCCTACTTGTGATCTCTGTCTGTCAAATAAATAAATAAAATCTTTAAAAAAAAAAAAAGAAAAAAATTTTTTGCAGGTACGTATTAAAATCTTAGTTGTCTTCTCTTGTTTAGAGGCCTGTGTCATCTATTAGATACAAACTTTCAGCTATCTCATAGGCACTTTAACAATGGCCCCCTCCTTCCAAACTTGCTTCTCCTTCAGTCTTCTGTGTCTCAGTAAATGACACCATTACTCACTCAACTGCTCAAGTTAAACCTTTAGAAATTATCTTAGTTGATTTTTTTGTTTGTTTGTATCATTGATGTGTAATGTAGCCACAAATCTGAGATTATGAAAACATATACTGTCCCTCTTCTTCTCTTCTCCAGCGTGCTCCAACCACAGTAGACTTCCTTTAGGTCTTTAAAAATTCAAGCTTGTTTCCCCTAAGAACATTTTCCTTTTGCTGGAATGGTCTTCTGGATTTTCACATAATTGATCCCTTTTATACTCAGTACTTGGCTATTTACAATCTCTTCAGGGAAGACCTCCTTGGTATTGCAAGTAAAGTAACAACCCACTGATTCTCTATCATATCCATTTATATTAATTCTATATAAATTATCCCTATGTGATATTTTTGTGTTTACATGATCCATTTCCACATGTATTTTTGTTTATTCTTCATCTCTTGTCAATTAATGCAAGCTCCATGAGTGCAGGCACCTTGTCCGTGTACAACTATATTTCCAGTGGCACACAGTGGTTAATATTTGTTAAATACGAAATCATATATGCAATATAAAATTGTGTATTGAAGGTGTTGGATGCAGGGGACTGAGTAGAAAGTTGTTTTACTTTCCGCCAGTACACAGTGTGCAAACCTATTGAATAAACTGCTTTCTCCCCACAGATTAAATCTCCATCAGGATTAATAGCTTTTCCCTTTGCTTTCATGAACTAAAACCTTAAGCTAATTTTATATATAAAAACTCTAGAGATGCCTGACTGGCTCAGCGTCTGACTGGTAGAGCATGCAATTCCTGACTTGAGGGTGGTGAGTCCACACCCTACATTGGGAATAGGGTTTATATATAAAACAAAAACAACTCCCCTCTCCCTCAATTCTAGACTGTCATCTAATGGAAAACTCTCTTCTGCCCTAGGGCTTAGTTCATTCTTAGAGTTCTATAGTAGGAAAAGGCAAGGAAGGAAGACTTGATGGACTGCTCACAATTTCCCCCCATCGCTCTTTCTTCCTCATTCTTCCCTCACTAAGACTTCTCTGTCTCCACCACAGAAAGGTGACTGCATAGCGTATTATCTAAACTGGGACACTTTTGTGAGGGAAGGGGCACTGTTATTAAAAGAGTCTTACAGCGAAAGCATGGAGTGGGCCTGGCCTTAGCACACCAGCCTAGGGCATAGGGTTGTCTTAGTCCAGGCCCAGGAATAGTCGGGATCCAGGGAAGGAGAGATGAAGGACAGAAAAAAATGTCAACCAGTGGGTACAATTAGTACTTGGCACTGGAGCTTTCAATGTGCTGGATGCACCCTTGCAGGGTTTTTCTTTCATGGAGCATCTTTGAGGACTTTTCAGAGCCGGACTTTGCCCTTCCCGCCCCTTCAGTCCCAGGGAACAATCTGAAGTTTCTGGCACAAATGATGCCTCCTCTGGCTCGTAGCCATGGCCGCCTCCTCAGAATCTGCACCCACAGCTCCACTTCTAGCCTTGTTCTGCTGAGCTCACTCCACCTCAGGCAGAAAGGTCTCCAGCGTAGGTGTACTGTTCTAGATAGATCACTGTCCTCTCCAACAGTGCAGGGTCCACATCTAGACCTTAGGCTCTGTCCTCAGTTAATGGGCACTTTGTTCTTCTATGGCCCCCCCTCCTTCCTCTGCCAACTAAAGTCAATCTCTTACCTTTCAGAATTCTTTAGTCAAGAATCAAGTACAACTTGTGTGCCAACAGGTGTCTCCATGACCCTCAGACACATCAAGCTCTGTAAATATTTCTCTGAAGGTCCTTTCCTGAGGTTTGCTGTAGACAAAGCAACTCTCTCTCTTAGCCACAGCCCTTCACAAACTCTCTGTGAAGAAGTCTTTGTTACGATTCTCTTTAACTTTCTGAAGTCTCCGTTATCTTTCCTTATTTAGCCTGGAAGCTGGCAGTGGGCTTTATTAATACTGGCAGAACCTGGCCCGCCATCCAACCCTATGAAGGTCTAGTACCTTATTTTAGGGTGTGAAATACTGAACACCTTTGGTAATGTTCTTAGTATTTTTTTTTCTCTTAAGATTTTATTCATTTACTTGAGAAAGAGAGTAAGGGAGAGAGAGCACAAGAGGGGAGAGGGTCAGAGGGAGAAGCAGACTGCCTGCTGAGCAGGGAGACCAATCAATGTGGGGCTTGATCCTAGGACTCCAGGATCATGACCTGAGCCAAAGGCAGTCACTCATCTGATTGAGCCACCCAGGAGTCCCTATTCTTAGACTTTTAATCCTCAATGTAAACTCCAGGACAATGAGAAAAAGTCATATGTAACACTGTTATACTAATTTTCATTAAAGACTCTTTATGTGCTGGGCACAATATTGGGCATTTTGCATGTAATTTCTCATTTAGCCCTCACAACAATTCCATTGAAGCAGGAGCCACCTCCATTTTACAGATGTGGAAACTGAGGCCAAGTAATATTAAATAATGAAAAATAGACAACAGTCACACAAATAATTTTAAGCCAGTCTGGATCTGAAGCCAAGAAGCCTACTTTCAGGGACGATAAACTTAATCACAGCACAATCCTGCCTGATGAGGGGTAGGGAGAGTGAACATGATGTTGTTTGCCTCTTTCATGCCTGTGTCTCTTCTGATTCTTAAACCTAGTGGCTCATGGCATAGTGTAGTAAGATTTCAAAGGAATTTTTTATGCAAGACGATTAATAATAACAAGAGAAAATCCTTTGTTGTGTAGGTAATCCACTTCAAGAACGTGAGGATTCGGGCAGAAACGGGGTCTGCCGGGTGAAGTATTAAGGGCGTTGCAAGCAAGATGCGGTTGGTATGCTGTGGCAGAGAGAGGCAGAAAAGGGAAGGTGACTTGAGGGGTAGAATAGGGATACCTTTCATCTTTCTTTCAACTTCAGATTTTTTGCTTAGCTGCAACAAAGGTGGGATTCTTTCTGAAGCTGGAATGAGGTTTTCCAATTACTTAGGAGCAAAGGATGGAGAGGGAACCAGGGTGTTTATCAATTTGAATCTAAATTGAACAGAGGGGAAGAGAAACTCAGATTTCCAGGGATTTTCCAGCTGCTTTTCTGATAATGACCACGATTATCTTGTAAACAAAAGTATTTTGCTCTTGGGTTTCCAGTGATTTTAAATATTTTTATTTTTTTTCTTTTAATATCCCATTAACACTTTGTTAGATCATTGTATTTGTACTTTTCTTCACCTTAGAACACTCCAGCTCAAACCAGCTCAGCCATAACATAACTCAGTGCCTGAATTTATTCTCTCTAACATGTCAACTGCTAAGAGCTGCCTTTTTTCCTAAAAGTAATCTTGTTACTGCTACATAGATTGGTCACACAAAGCTGCTTAGCCAAAATATAGGCATTACAGTTGTGGCTAGAGACAGACTTTAATTGAGAACTACTGTGTATTTAATTTCCAGCAATATGCCTCTCACATAAACAAAGTAATATGTACAAACCCAGTTTCCCAGCTGAAAAAGGATGAGAAACGTGTCATGGTGTTTTTTGGGTTTGTTGTCTGTCCTGTTGCTCCAAGGAGCTCATGATCACATTGCTTGCCTCTCACAGACAGGGCAGGCCCTAGGTTGTCTCTGATGGTTGGGCACCTACCACGACCCCTGTCATTGGCTTTTGAATGACATTTTTCTCTTCTGCCTGATAAAACCGATTATTATTTTTTCCTCAGGAGTGTGTTGATTATGTCATTGTCATCGTCGTAGCCAAAGTCACATCAGTGCTTTCTGTTAAATTCTCCTTGAAATCTTGGCATTTGATTCCAAGGCTTTTCTGTTCTCCCTCTCCTTTTTAACATTTTCTTCCTGTACTGTAATCGCATTTTGTTGTCTTTTTTGATATGAAAGTGTCTGCCCTTGACATCCTTGTCAGAGTGTTTTTCTTTATTTCTAATACTTTATTGTATATGTCACTGTGATTGTACAATTGTGTCACAGTATTTGTCACCTTCACAATTTTGATGTTCAGTATTTGTCCTATTACTGCCACAGATACAAGGTAACCTTTTATCAAATACTTTTAGAGACTTCAGACAATCTCAAGGAATAGTATAGCAGAAGTTGTTTTAGTTACTCTGAAAATGTTTTGCAAACAATTTTATAAAACAGAGAAAGAAGTTTCTCAAACTCATAGATTTCCCAGATTGTTTATTAAAGCTGCCAATTTTATTGCCCTCTTTTCATGAATTGTTCTCATGTCATGGCAACTAGATAACCAAATAATTTTTCCATATTCTGGTTTGAATTTGGTAGCTCTCTTGAACTGGAAGCCAGAATTTCATAGTGTGAACACTCAATGTAGCAGAATTCTTTTCTTATCTATAGTCTCTTGTGGAGAAAACATGTCTCTTTGGGTTAATATGATTGTAAAAGTATGTGTAAGATGCTATATACATTAATGATATTTGGAAGAAAGAAAAATGTAATTTTTTTTCTTGTTCTACAGTGTTACCTTGCAAATTTTTAAGGAATAAGAGAATAACCCACTCCTGAGAGCTAGACGTGATTTTAATAACACAGCTATGAGGTATGTTGCTATTGTCCAGAATATAAAGTTAACATTAGCTCCATATTAGTGACTTTTTCTTTTCCCAAACAAACTCAGCATCCTTTGGTTTTGAAGGCAATACTCCTTCTTGAGCCTTCTAAGATTTATTTTACCCTTTAGCCCTTCCTAAACATCACACAAACTCAAGTTGGAGCTCCTTCCCTGCTGTGGTGAGTCCTTGTCATCCAAATTGAATCTCTGCTGCCCACTCCTCTTGATCGTCTTTTTATTTCAATCACTTATTTCTTCAAAAACTAGACTAGAATCTTAAACTCTTTTTTTTTTAAGTATTGTAAAGGCCTTGACGATTTTAATTTACAGACAAAACAGAGAAAACAGTTTACAGTGAAAACAGTGAAACTTTGGGTTAGGGGCATGGTTAGGGTAAGTGTCAAAGATTGTATCATTTAAGTTCAGCTTCCCCCAATTCATCTCAGTACATGAGACCTTTGTTTGTCCTCGGTGAGGAGTCTTTCCATAAAGTTCCTTAGGAATGGTAGGTAATAACAGAAGCAAAATATCACTGAGTTTCTTCTCAGTAAGGGAAAACTCAGTGGTGTGAGTCATCAATCCTAGCAGTATGGTCCAATTTCATGATAAAGATATGCTCGTCTGTGCTCCTGTTACTGCAAGCACATTTCTCTCCTGTCTTTAGGAAGAAATTTCCCATGATGAATAAGGGGACAGAATGGCTTCCATTGCTATTTTAGTGTCTTAAAGCAATCACTTAGTGCTTATTATACTAATTAATTATCTCCCTGTTTATTTTGTGCAATTATTTGCTGTTACTTAGTGAGTAGATAATGAATTCCTGTTGGCAGAAGAAAGATAAAGGCAGAAATTTTAAGAGGTCTGAAATCTTGGCTCAGGTTTTGAATCTTGAGTGGGAAAGCCAGAACCGTCGTTAGGATGTCATGGATTGGCATGAACTGGTGTTGGGCTCATCGCTTCTTGAGCATCAGTTCTGCTTGCCGAATTACTGAGTTATGGCTGCTCAGTGTTTGAACTTGCAATGAACTGCCTGCTCTAATAGGTTTCATCTTCATTATAAGTTGATATAACAAGTAAGTTCAAATAAGTAATTAGATGTGAGACTCTTGAAGAGCGGTTTATTAGAAGAAGGCAAATTTTAGGGAACAAATAGAAGGCTATTAAGATATTGATAGAAGATGAGGATGGTCACTGTTAGAATTGTATAAACAAATGTTAAAATGTTACTTTTTAATGAAGCAGTAAATTTAAATAAGCAAGTCATGGGCTGCATTTTTCCTTGGCATTTCATTATCCCAAGAATTACGTATCCCGTTTGGCCATCGCGATATAAAAGCTTGGTTACTAAACAGCAGATTAAAAAATGGATGATGAATATTTCAGAGATTTCAGGGACTCAGCCTCTCAGCAGTTCTTGTTATCGATCCTAGCAACTTATTTCACAGCATGTCAGCAGACAAATACATTTTAGTAAACTTGATGTATTAAATAGGATACCATTTTTATCAAGATTTATATGTTAAAGGCAATCAGTTGACATTCCTCTGTAATCAACTCTGCGACTGACCAAATTAAATATGTCAGAACCAAAGGAAATTGCCCTTAACATTTATATTTATGTTGCTTGCTGTTTGTTACTCAGTTATTTACTAGAATATGATACACACACGGACCCATGCATATATATATATATATATATATATATAAAATTAAGATTTAAAGTCTTTTGAAGTTATAAAATTTTAGAAAATGAAATTGTTTGGATTTAATTGGAAATTTTTCATAGATTATCTCAAATGGATTTATCGCTTAGCAATGGATATGGTATCAGAGCAAGACAGAATGAAAGTATTAATGGTGTTTACAACTGCAAGGCATTTACATTTTCCTGTTATAAATAGCGTGAATGACATAGAAGACATTAAGGAATTTTATTCCTTCAGTTATCATCACTATATATTTTAGGCTCTTTTTTTTTTTTTTTAGATGTGAATGGGCATAACAATTGGAGTCAGAAAAAAGTTTGTGATCAAATCATTGTTTTGCTACACTCATTATTTGATTTTCAGGAAGTAACTGTACATTTACCCTTTCTTTCTTATTATATGGGGATTGTAATATGTTTTATGATGCTGTTGTGTGGATTAAATTTAAGAAAACCTTAAAAATTATGTAGGTTGTTCTTTTCTAGTACTCAATAGAGTACATTTAGTACACTTAATATAGTTCCAAGCACTTTGAACATGTGATTTTTAATATTTAAGCAATAACAAATATATATCATATTTTTGAGAAATTACTAAATGCTTTGAACAGTCGTATGTGTATTTACATGCAATAACATTTAATTTAGCATTAATCTATAAATGACTATTATATTAATTACATTTTATAGGCAATAGCACTTATATCCAAGGTCAACATATTTTAATTTGTTGACTCTATTGTACTGTCTTTAAAAGGTATATCATTATTACATTTTAAAAACTCTATTTTTTGTTTTTGTTTTTTTTGTACCTGACCTCAAAAGGATTTTTTTTTTTAAATTTTTTTTAAAATTTTTTTCAGCATAACAGTATTCATTATTTTTGCACCACACCCAGTGCTCCATGCAATCCGTGCCCTCTACAATACCCACCACCTGGTGCCCCCAACCTCCCACCCCCCACCCCCCCAAAATTCCCAGATCGTTTTTCAGAGTCCATAGTCTCTCATGGTTCACCTCCCCCTCCAATTTCCCTCAACTCCCTTCTCCTCTCCATCTCCCCTTGTCCTCCATGCTATTTGTTATGCTCCACAAATAAGTGAAACCATATGATAATTGACTCTCTCTGCTTGACTTATTTCACTCAGCATAATCTCTTCCAGTCCCTTCCATGTTGCTACAAAACTTGGGTATTCATCCTTTCTTTTCTTTTTTTTTTTTTTTTTTTTACAGCTTTATAAACATATATTTTTATCCCCAGGGGTACAGGTCTGCGATTCGCCAGGTTTACACACTTCACAGCACTCACCATAGCACATACCCTCCCCAATATCCATAACCCCACCCCCCTCTCCCAACCCCCTCCCCTCATCAACCCTCAATTTGTTTTGTGAGATTAAGGATCAGGGGTGTCTGCGTGTCGCAGAGCTTACCGGTATTGGAGCGGGGAAGCCGGCTACAGAGACAGAGCCGAGGAGTGACTCTCAGCTCGGGGTTGCCTTGAACAGACACATAGGATTTTTTTTAAAATTAACATGTAATGTATTATTAGCCCCAGGGGTACAGGTCTGTAAAAAGCTCTGGTTTTTTTTTTTTTTTTTTTTAAAGATTTTATTTATTTGACAGACAGTTGATCACAAGTAGGCAGAGAGGCAGGCGGAGAGAGAGAGGAGGAAGCAGGCTCCCTGCTGAGCAGAGACCCTGGATGCTGGGCTCCATCCCAGGACCCTGGGATCATGACCTAAGCTGATGGCAGAGGCTTTAACCTACTGAGCCATCCAGGCACCCCCCAAAGCTCTGGTTTTTAATTATGACTTGTGCCACTGACTTCAAGAAGCAAAACAATTTCAGAGATGTCAAAATGTGAAAAAAATGTGCATCCTTTAAATGATGAAAAACTATGAGAGCTAGCAAGTGAGAGAACTGGGATTAGAATCCAGGCAGTCTTTCTCCAGAGCTTTCCTGCTAATTCCCAACACTGTACTTTCATGCACAGAGAATGGCTTCAACAGATAAAAATTTACTCCTTAAAAAATGGGTAAGGCCAACAAATATGCCAATCACTACACTTTTTTTTCAGTTTTCACCTAGGTATTTAGGGGCATTAGGAAGGTGAAAGAATGTGGGTAATGTGAAATTACTTGAAAGAATTTTTAACTCTTTTCTTGACAAATATCACTGGATGTCTGCTGAACACGGACATCCCTGATATTCATACATTTAATGTTTGTAGAGGGAATGATAAGTTAATGGTGACAAACTAAATGAACATAAAGTATTTATAAATTCTCTTTTTTTCACAGTCCTTTTCTATTTTCTAACATCAATATGTAAAAGGGGGGAAAAAAAAAAAAACACCTCTTACTGGAGATCCAAAAGCAAAACAAAACAGAAACCTTGAATGTCCTTTCCTGAATTAAAATTAGCATCTGAGTGATAGAAGGACATTTCCACAACATAATATTTCTTATATTTATGTATTTCATACTTTATATTGAGTCACTGGAGACATTTCCCTTGAAACTTAAAACAGATAAGAATTTCTCTTTCACCACTATTATTTTACTATTGCTCAATAACTCATGGCAAATGGACTGGGTCACGAAACAGAAATTAAAAACTACCATTATTGAAAAGGAAAATATATGGGCAACCATATTTATGTATAGTATAAAAGCCTTAAAAATAAAGAGGTAATTGAAAAACTATTAAAAACAATAGGAGTTAATTAAACAAATCGGATATCAAATAAATGTGTATAAATAAATTTAGCAGTAATTATTTTAGGATAGAAAAATTCTCATCAGTAAGTAATAAGCAACTTGTAAAATACCTGGAAAATATCTCTGAAGCTGTGTGTAGGTCAAAATAGTATTAAAAGACATAAAAACATACATGATTTAGTGGGAAGACATATTTTGGATGATGGAAAGACTCAATATTGTAATGGCTATTCTCCCCAAATGACTTAGATGTTTAATTGAATTTGTAAGAAAAAAAACAGTATAAACTCATCTATTTAACATAACTACATTTAAATACCAAAAAACTTTCTTTTCTTGAACTAAGTGAAAAATTCTAAGTTCATGAGGAAGAATAGACAAAGGAAATTTAAGGAAAGAAGAAATAACTAGGAAAACCTAGCATTTTAGATATTAAATAATACAATAAAGATACAATAATTAAAAGAATGGTACCAGCATAACAATGGACAAACTGAACAGTGGAATGAAATTTTAAAATCCATAAATATACCAAAATACTTATGGAAATTTAGTTTATTTTATAATAGTGCCTGAATAAATAAGTTATTTAATAACTGTCATCTTGAACAAAAGATAACTAGATTCCTATTTTTCACCATTCACATAAACAAAATCTCAGATGGATCAAGGACTTAAATATAAAAGAACCATAAAGGTATTAGAAGAAAACATGGGGTACTTAGTGTTAATAATCTTATAGCTGGCTAGGTTTATTTAAGCAAGATAAAATCAGAGTCCAGTCCAGAAAGGATAAGATTGGTGAATGTGAATATTTAACAATTTCAAACTCTATTCTCATCACATAAAGCACCATTACCAGAGATAAAAGAAAGTCCAGAAAAGTGTACTTCACTTAATATCTTAGACCAAAACCAAATTTATTTAATATATTTCAAGCTCATTCAAATCAAGAGGGATGAGAACTTCAACCTAACATCCGAATGGCATGGGATTTAACAGTTTATATAAATAAATTCCATTTTAAACAAAAGAAAATATGCTCAACCTTACCTGTAATGCTAGAAATACAAGGCAACATTGTTTACCTATTTGTTTGGCCAAATAATATAAATTCTGAAAACACACACAGTTGATAAGGGTATTGAGAGTTAGAGAGTCTCAAGCATTGCTGGTGGGAGTATTAACTGATGCAAGCATATGGAGGGAAGGTTAGCCATGTCTTCCAAAATAAGAGATGCATCTACCCTTTGTATCAACAATTCCACTTCTAGGTACGCAATCTTCAGACTTACAGGCATGTTTAGGATTTTGATTGCAGAATCTTTTATAGGACCAAAAAGCTATCAACAACCTAAGTATCCATTCATGGGGAGGCTTGTTGAGGAGTTTCCATTTTAGGCCATGAAAAATGTCTTGGTCCATTTTGTCTTGGTCTTGGTCCATTTTGGCTGCTATAATAAAATACTGAAGACTGGTTGGCTTATAGAGTAACCTAAAGTGGCAGAAGGGGGGTGAAGGAGCTCTCTAGGGCTTCTTTTTTAAAGATACTTAGCCTACTGATTAAGGTTCCATTCCCATGACCTAGCCATCTCCCAAAGTTCCCACTGCTAATCTCATCACATTGGGGATTAGGATTTCAACATATGAGTTCCGGGGGGCACTAATGTTCAGTCTAGAGTAATTTTATCTCTATATCTCTATCTTTAAACATCTACATCTATCATATCATATTATCATGTCATATCATATCATATCAGATCAGATCATCTATTTATCTATTATCTATCTGTCATCATCTATCTAATAATCATCTATCATTTATCTATCTATTGCCTCTCTACCAATTGATATGATCAAATCTCTTAAGACATGGATGTAATGAAAAAGTATTGTGTCAACTATTGGTAGGGCATTTTCCATTTTATATAGAAGTAATATTTTAGAATGCGTGGGATATTTCTGGAAGGCTATATAAACAGTTGAGTACAACATGTGCCTCTGGGGCAGGGAACTGGTGACTGGAGAACAAAAAATGGAGGACATTTTGCTGTATACCATTTCAAACAATAAAAGAATTGTTGTTGGATCATGAACCTGAATATTCTCTATTTAAAAACATAAATGAGATTAAAAAAATCCCACAAAATCAAGATACTAATGTATAATTATATACCTTTCTGCATTTTCCAAATTCTATGCAATGAACTTGAAGGTTAGTTAAATAGCTTAGCCTAATGTCTTATCATATGGAACTAGATTCATACCATATGATTCACCACACAGTTACAGGAAGTTGTGTAACTTCTCTAAGGTCCCAATTAGAACTTCTGTAATATATTTCAGTAGCATGATTTTCATTATACTGATCAAACTTTTAGGTTATTAGATTTATCTGTATTATCCATAGGGTATAGGCTTTAAGGCAGCAGGGATTATGTCTGTCCTATTTCTTGCTCAATCCCTAATGTCCAAAACAATATTTGGTATAAAGTCCTAACCAAAAAAATAATTTATTTAATATAATTGGATAAACACAACTAAGATGTTTGAAAATATCTATAATTTTATGTCTTAGAAGAATAATTTATACCTAATAAAAATGATAGATTTAAGAACACAAATTAAAAATATTAGAAATCCTACATATACAATCTTAGAGGAATATTGTTTTTACCCATAGGACAAACTTAAATTTGGGGTTCTATATAAATGACTCATAGAAATTGCTTGTCCTTTAGGGATAGAGCAGACTAGTTATGTAAATATTTTAGGGATTTATTAGTTTGTGAGATTATTCCAAAATTCTTTATTTTTAAAAAGTTTCACAAATGGATAAATTGAAATATAAACTTTATGCTGGAAAATTTATTCCTGAGGATGGTTTTGGTTTATTAAGTGAAATAGTAAGTAGCTTAGTAATAATTTTACTTGGATCTTTTGAACTTTGGACAACACAAAATCAGTGTACCATAAAATTATGTAATTGGTTATGGAGGGGCTTAAGCCAAAAATAGATTTCCAGCCAGGGGCTACCGATAATTGGAGCATGTATTTCTTTGCTATGGAATAGGGCATTTCCCCCCCTTGCTGTGTTATTTGAATTCCTAAATAATTGCAAATTTAGGAGTAGATATAGTACCATACTTTAAGACTGGTATCCATGTTGTTTGCCTCCCAGTTTGGGTTATCTCAGGTGTGGAGTTTGGGATTATATAAATCCCCTGGACACTGTGATGACTACAGAGGTTTCCTTCACCAGAAGCCAGATTAAAGCCGTGTGTATTTTGAGGTGTAAACACAAAATGGCCCCTAGAAACACATTCTATGGTATCTTTTGTCTCTCTTCCAAATGTTATTTCAGTTATTTGATTGGTTCCCAGTCTATAGTTTTGCATTTCCCATTATTTCAGACCTTAACTGACTAGTTCTATATTCTAGGCTACTGACAGAGGCACTGGTTCATGCCCACATTTTATTTACATATTTGTCTAAGGCTGAGTCTCATCTTGTATCCCTGGAATACCGCATTGTACCCCACTGGGTATGGGCAGACATCCTTCCTTCCTCCATTAGCAGCACTGTTGAGTGTTTATTCAGTTTAATCTTGAATCCTTCCAGTAGTAAGAAGCTCATTAGTTTATAAAGCAGTTCACTCCACTGTTTACTATCTGTAGCTCTTCTTGTTTGAAAGTTCTTCATTTGGAATCAGATTCTGGCTCATACATAGTTCTACCCCTTAGGATCACACAAAAATTGCCATTGATTCCTGAATTTAAAGAGATTTAGAATAAATAAGTCCAATTCCTCAACTCTGTCTCAAATGACATGGTCTGTAGAAACACTTGTTATCATTATTTGTCTATGCTCCAGCTTCTCAATATTCTTAAAATGTGGTGCTTAAACCTACACCAAATGATTCATTATTTAATAGGAATAGATAACTTTTACCGAATGCCTAGTGTGTATTAGCTCTGGTGTTCTTAGAGCTCTGTATCTTTGAACTCATTAATAAAGTTCTCTAATCAAGCAGAGAGGCTACTTAGCTTGTCACATGGCTAGCAACTGATAGAGCTACAGATCTTTAATTTGTCTACATTTATTCATACCTACAATTAAGGTACAACGCCAAACTACCATCTCTCATGTGGACTGTTAAAAGTAGCCTCCTAACTGGTTTCCTCACTTCTATTTTTATTCCCCTTTGATGTACCTTATTTAAAATGCTGTTTACTATAAGGGTGCTTGGTGGCTAAGTCAGTTAAGCATTGGGGTTTTGATTTTGGTTCAGGTCATGATCTCAGGGTCATGAGATTGAGACCCACTTTGGGCTCTTCATTCAACGCAGATTCTACTTGTCCCTCACCTCCCCCGACTTGCACACATGCACTCTCTCTCTATCAAATAAATAAATAAAATCTTCAAAAAATACAGAGTGGAATATTACTTTGTAACTTTTAAAAATGATAAGGATTAGCCTAAATAATAATAATAACAGTAATAATAATAATAATAATAGGGTGCCTGTGTGGCTCAGTAGATTAGGCATCTGACTCTTGATTTTGGCTTGAGTCATGATCTCAGGGTGGTGAGATTGAGCCCTGCATCAGACTCTGGACTGGGTATGGAACTTGTTTAAAATTCTCTCTCTCTCTTCCACTCCCTCTGCCCTGTCCCCCCACTCCCCACTCATGCTCTGAAAATAAATAAAATAAAATACTCTTTATTATAAAATATACATACAAAGAATCTAACTCCTAGATATAGGATTAATGAAAGCCATAAAATAAACCTCATTTTCAGGACCTTTGAAGACCTTGGTGTGCTCCATCCCAATCTTCTCTCCTCCCTGCCCCATCAGAGGTAACCAATATCCTGAATGTTGTATTAATCATCCCTTTGCCTTTTTAAAGATAGTTTTACCTCACACATATGTATTTTGAATTAGTATCTTTTAAGTTTTATTGTTCTTATATTAAAGGAGTTCTTCATTTTTTATTTTTTGTGACTTGCTCTCTTAACAACAACTTAAATTTATTCATGATGATTCTTGTATCTATAGGTAATCATTTCTAATGAGGAGTAATATTCCAATTGTGTCAACATATTATAACTTTTTCAATTCCTTTGACATATAGTTTGTGTTCTTTTGTTTCTGCTTTGTTTTGTTTTGCTGTTACAAAACACTTATGGCATGGAATGTTCCTGTTTGTATCTTCTGTTGAACATGTATATACATACTATTTCACAACTACCACATTATAATGAATTAAAGAAAATAAGTATGACAATAGCAAGCTAGCAATAAACTATGTAACAAAATGCCTTAAAATATTATTTACTTAGTGGTGGTCTTTGGGTGATTAGCTTATTTACTTTACTTATTGGCCTCAAGCCAAGCTGATCTCTCCCCAACTGTCACGTGTTAGCCATCTCCTTGTGAATAGGCTGGCACTGGATGGACAAGGATGATATCAGGACGAATTCAGCTCTGCTCTGAATCATCTCTCAATCTGAGCAGTCTAGCTTGGGCTTGATCTCATACTTGCTCTCATCCAGCTTCAGGGTTCCTAAAAGAGAAAGCAGAAACATTGCAAGTCCTTTTTAAGTCTAACCTTGGAAAAGGCACATCATCACTTCTGCCATATTCCTTTGGCTAAAGTAAACCTCAAGCCCAGCCTAGATTCCAGGAATAGAGACATGTACTCTTGGTTAGTGGAGCTGCAAAGAAGTATTGCAAAAAAGCAGGAGTACCAGGGAGGGGTGCTCAATTACACCACACTGATCAGTATATCATACTGAGTGTTTGGGAGGATGAATTGTAGTGGCATCTCTCCTACCCTGCTGGCACTAATGTAATTGATATGACTGCTTTGGCAATGAATTTTGCATTAGATAGTAAATTCCAGGATTCTGTTCTGTTGCTCCATGCCTGCAAGTTTTTCAGGGGCAGGTCATCTCGGGAGGACAGCCAGGGAAGCCTGTGACTGTTCTCTGTTGTACCTATGCCTGGATAGGTACAGACCTAATTCTGGGATGCAGAGTCATCTGTTAGAAGTCATCTGTTCCCATTTATCAGGGATATCAAGAATAGAGCGGACATGTTGATCTCCATCTGCCTAACTCTTTATCTGTTTCTCTATTTTGTAATAAGGGCTTGGAAAAACATTATTATTAATTGGGCTCCTCTGAATCATAACAGTGCATTGTCTTTATGTCTAAAAAATAAAAATTCTTTTTCCTTCAAAATCAGTCATCATGTCCATGTAATTCAGCACAGTACTTCCAGCACTCGGAATGGTGTCAAGGCCCTCTGTAAGTGATTACTGGACTGACTCAATGAATGAATAAATAGAAGTCTTTTCCTTTTGAAAGAACTAAGAGAGCAAACCATCAAAGTGAAGCATAGTCTCTTTCTTTAGGTTGCTGACATATTTTTGGCTCTGACCCATTTTATTTTTACACCACTCTATAATCAGCACCTTTGGCTCACATGGTGTGATCTTTAACACCATGACACTGAATAATCACTACTCACTGGTAGGTATCACTTCTTTCCGGATTGTCCTGTAATGGTGACCTCTATAAAGACAAAGGCAGCATAATGAGTTAGCAATCCTGCCTACTTAGCATCTCAGCAGTGGACAGTTGGTTTCAAGTTTTTGGCACTCCCAGTGTTTTTCTTTCATATGATTCATATAGTAGGATCTACTCAGAGCAATCACATTAACAAGGGCATTTCTAAAACCATGCTTCTTGAAAACTATAAGGTAAAAACAACAACAACAACAACAAAAACACCAGATTTTATTTGTCTTGGAAGAAATCAGTTCCAGGCTCCTTTTTCTAGAGAATGTTGCTGATTTATGGGATTCTAGAAAGTTACCTATTTGTCACCTCTTTGTTTTAGAAAATTTCATATATACAGCAGAGACAGTAAGTTGATGTACCATCACCCTGCTGAAACAGGAAGCAAGTAGATTAACGTTGGACTGATGGGACACAGGCAATTGAAAGGCTAAAAGCATAAGTTTCTGATATTATTGCTCCATCTTTTTGAGAATGTGGTGACGACAGAGATCAGAGTCAGATTTAAACAACAACTCTGTGGGATTTTACTATTGTTTATTATCATTTTATCTATGAAGACACAGAAGCAAGGACACAAGGTCACAGAACTGGTAAGTGGAGAAGGGGGACTCAACAGGTCTCTCTGAATTCTGAGTTCAGAATTCCACCCTCATCCCACTCAGACTCACTCCTCTTGTATCCCACTGCTTCTTACTTGGATCTGTGGATCCCCTTTTATATGGGAAATATATGCTTTGAAAGCCCCAAGTTTTCTCCTTCTTTTCATCTTATTTACTTTTCCAATGAAAATCCCCTGCCCCTGCCTTCTAGAACCCATACATTAGTCTCTGCTTATTGTCTCCTCCTGAGTCACTCTTTTGCCACACCATCTAGTTACTATCTTGAAAGTCATTCCTCGGCCTATGACATCTATTTTGGGGGATTATCATCTCTTGCCTCTTCTCTCTTCCCCGTTTCATAGTCTCTTATTCTTCCTCTCACTAACCTTTAGCATTTGTTGATAATCTTTAAACGCTTTTAATCTCACAATGATATAAAATTTTCCGGGCTATGTTCACCACTACTTCATATTGGGCAACTCATTATCATTGCCAGAGAGGGTGGAATGAAGCTTAGTGATAAAGAATATCAACTTTAAAGTTAGATAGACCTAAATTAGAAAATGTGGCTTGCTAGCTATATGGTCTTGGGAAAGTTGTCCTCTGTAAACCTTAGTTTATTCATATGTAAGATTTACTTAGGATATCTTTATAATGCAGTCGTTCCTAGAACTAAGTGAGAAATTATCTGCTAAAAGTATTGCCCAAAGCGTGGCATGTTGTGTAAATCCTTAGTAAATGCTGGCACTAACAATGTGTGTGCATGCATTCTTCAGTCCTAGAGTCACTCAACCTTTAAGATCTACGATCATTCTTTTTATGACCACTTCTATGCCTCTCACTTCTCCCACTTACTCGCCATAAATGAATAGCTACATTTTATATTCACAACACTTTTTTGTTATTGTTTCAATTTATTACTCCTTCTGGATTCAACTGCTTCTCTCTCCACTGTAAGCCATCTTCATAATGTGCTTGCTAACAAGTACCATTAAATCCCTTGTACTCATCTGCCTAGAAATTCCTCAGTCCTATGGTCATCTTTCTTTTAGCCTATGTTTCTTAGCTTACATATCTTTAGAAAAGCCATATTTTAAATTTATTTTTATTTTTTTAAAAGTTTAAAAAAATATGTCAGAGAGAGAGAGAGAGAGAGAGACAACAGGCAGGGGAAGGGGCAGGAAGAGGAAGAAGCAGATTTGAGCAAGGAGCCTGACACAATACTTGATCCCAGGACCCTTGGGATCATGACCCTAGCTGAAGGCAGATGCCCAGCTGACTGAGCCACCCAGGCATCCCAAAGCATTTTTCTTTTCCTATTTAACTTCATCAGGTCCATTGATGTCTAGAAATACTTTGTTCATTTAATTAATTACAAATAAATTGATTTGTATATTACTTCTTTAAATTTTCTATTTTTATCAAGTCACCAACATCACTTCAGTGAGACTATGAAGATTACTGGGTGAAGATATCACTTATATCTTTGTGGCTTTTTTTCAAAAGCACGTCTCTCCTATTCTAACTTCTATGTGGTTACTAAGATATTAAGTTCTGTCCTCCCAGATTGTGCAGTCATTTTGCTTATTAGACATTTCTGAAAACAAAGGAAACAATTACAACTACTGGTCTAAACTAGAGGAAATTTCTTATTTTTGATCGAAAGTGCATTCATAACCACAGGAAAATGGTCGTGTATCTATATTGTTAGAATACTAGCTTCTGGTGATTATGTGTCTTATTAAGGATAGCTTCTCTAGTTTATAGCCATTGTTGCATAGTTATCTATGGTCCTCCTTCTGGTGGTGTCTTTTATTTCCACCAGATTACAAGGGGATTTATAATCCCTTCTTCTCTCTCTCTCTCTCTCTTTTTTTTTTTTTTGCTTTTTCATTAACATTTATTATACCACTACTATTGTGGTGCCTATTATTATGTTGACCACTGCAAAGCATACATATGCAACATCTCTAATTTCATATAGCTTATAACTGGTTTATGTCATTCTTACAACTTTTTTTGATATGTCATTCATGTGTTTACTTCCTGTATGTTAAAATAATGATAAGTTCTACTTAACATCAACCTCATCTCATCCTTCTCCTTAAAAAAAAAAGGAAGTCTAAGGTAGATCTGCAAGACACATGGTCTGACTTGTCATTTCACAATTCTAGACCAAATTGTACTTCTCTGCTATTGGAATTTAAAGGCATACTTTCTCTGATTATAGAGTTGGGATCAACTTAATCAGTTTCTAAAGTTTGAAAATTAAAAAAAAATTTCAGTGATATGATCCAGATGTCATCTAAATATTATTTTTTCATCTTTAAATTTTGTAAAACTTAAATGGAAGGAAAAGAGAAGGGATCTTGATTGGTCTTGAGAGATACATAAATCAGGGTTTGGACTGTTGTGAAATGTTCTCACAAGGTCACCTATAGAAAAGCCCAGTCTATAGAAGATGCTGCTTTTTATTTATGGAACCAGTGAGCTGCTTATGAAAGACTGGCTGGAAAAAAAGTTGTTGTTGTTGTTGTTGCTGTTGTTGTTTTTAAGAAAATTATGTCTTCTTGTTTGACTGGAAGGGAAGCAGCTTTAGCTTACCCTCATTTTGCCCTGAGACTGCCACATCTGCAGCTGAGATTTTTCCTGAGTCTCCAACGGAAGGATAGGCAGATGGAAGTTCTAACCTTTATAAAGAGTGCACCAGATCAAAACTGGTGGGAATTTAATCAACTAAAAGATAAAGCCATTTACTCAATGGTCTTTTTTCCTTGAATAGGATGATCTTTCCCATACAGGCATGCAAAAGTTATTTTTGTGCATTTCTTTGGTTATTTTTAGGTCAAATCCAAAAACAAATAGAGAAGCCATTGTTCAAAATGTCAGTGGACATTTGTCTTCGGTTAATACTAATACATAAGTGAGTTTTCAGGAAGGAAAAAAAGCCCTCTTATAAGAAAGATACTTTCATTTTAAAGCCTGATTGTATGTTCCTAGAAATTTTGGCAGAAAACAAAACTCCCTGCAGTGAAACTTAATGTTTTGCAAGGTTCTTACCTTCTTAATACCTTGAAAGATTAGGGACTACATCTTCTTTAATCAGAAAATTTTCAGGTTATGTTACCTGTGCATGAGGTGTTACCTAAGAAAAAAAATCTTCACAAAAATTTTTCATTTTTTATTTCTTCATAAAAATTTTTGATTTTTAAAAAACAGTATACAATTTATAGTGTCTATTTCTAAGAAACATATTAGGCAGAGTATAATCATCCATCTCAAGTGTTTTAAATGGGTATTTTGAATTTCTAGTCTCAGAGGGACTTAAACAATTATTAACTAAAAGGATGTTGACATATCTAAATAATAGTAAGGGTAATGGGGATGAAAACAGGTAATCATGACTACTAGGCAGTGTCCTAGGTGTGTGTGCTTTTGAGAGATGGTTCAATCTATTACAGGTGAAAATACAACCCTGTAAACACCATTGAGGGGAAAGAGCATATCTTGCAGCACTTACCACAGTGCCTGGCACAAATGGACATGAAATACATATTTGTTGAATAGATGAATGAATGAATGAATGAATGACCATGAGTGGAATAATTTTATTTTGATTTTTCTCTGGGGTAAGCATGGGATTTCCAGCGATAACAGCTCCATTCAAGGTACCATAGTGTTGGAGGAATAGTTCTGAATTGTTTGTCCCCTAGGACTCAAATGCTAATTTCTCTATGTGTTTTTTTTTTTTTCCTATCACCTATTAAAATTATTTTTATCTATATATTAAAAAGAACTGGACTTTTTTGTGAAGTCTTTTCTATAGTCTACTCTAATAAAATTCTGTTGGTTTTACCTCTGGAAGAACTTAAATTTATTCCTTCTTTACCTTTCTCATCCCTGATATAAGTCATGTGATCAATAAATGCTTTTTGAATCAAGGAGTGAATGGACTAGAGAACATCATAAACCTAACTCAGGCATTCACTGAAAGGTTTGAGGAAGACTTGAAGCTGTGCACAAATACACTTTCCTACTTTAGTTTTGTGTACTAAAAGTCAAGACAGAAGAGGCTATTGCTACCTTTTTAGTCCTCTCCAGCTCCCACAAGTGCCTGTTTGATAACCCTATTTGCACATCTTATTACTACTGCAAATACACATTTAAAACAAATTTATCATCTCTCTCACTAAATCTGTCTCCTTTTAGTTAATAATATAATTTTTCAGATGATACATCCCCCAATCTGCAAGTCAGATTTGACCACTGTTCCCAGAAAAATCAACATTACAGAAGCTCACCCAGGCTGAAGCTATGGGACAAATTCAGTAGCTCCATGCCCTTAGGGTATACATGCCTTTGGCATTTAAGACAATCTAAAATCTGAGTTATGTCTCCATTGTTGTCCCAAAGGAACTTTTTGCCCCATTCATACCTGACCATGAACACTTTTGACTTCACATCTACGACCCACCCCTTCTCAAGAATAATATTCCATCTTTGTATGCCACCCAATTTAGCACTTTAGTTTGACTACTTGTAGCTATGTTATGACAAATGAATATAAATACTCTGACTGCAAATGTGGTCATAATTTATTTTAACACAATTTGAGCAAGAAGCTAATAACAAGGGAAATGACTAATACTTGAATAATTTGCTACATATACAAAGAACACAATAATTGGCTCTGAGACTGGGGGAAAAAGATCATAAAAACCTTTCATAACATTCCTAATTGTACCCAAATTGAAATCTAAGAGTTTATGGCGTTAAAAAGGAGCATAATTCAACAGTCCTGTCTTATGTGGAAAATGGACTGGGATGAGAGTCAAACTGCACATGTCAGCTTTTGGTGTGTAATAAAGAATATTATAAATGTATTTACTGAGTTATAACATATTTCTGATATTTACAAAGGAAAACAGCTTGTAATCATCTCTTATTTACTAAGAAAATTTAGCAAGACTTTAAAAGACTCCTTTCAGGAATTTCTGAGAGCATTCTCCCCAAATGTTCAGGACTAGGTCATTTAGAGTTCATCATTGTTCTTCTCTAACACAACTAGAACTACTTCAGGGAAAAAATGGTTTTGGAGGAAAGTCTGATTTTGCCATGAGTGGATCAAAGTCACAAACAAAATGTATATACATGAAGGGTTCCATTAAACTGGGAAATTACTATAGTGTGCTCTAATGTAAATTAGTGCATTTAGAATATATTTTATTACTGAGTTTTTCAGTGAAAAAATGCAGAGGATGTCTTCACTGCTGACCCAATATTAATTTCACATTCACTTGTTTATGAAAAATCAGAATTAGCTCTGTGGTATATTTTACAAGTATTTTAACTGAATTTAAATTCAAAAGCTATACAATTAGGAATTATTTAATGGGATGTCAGTTGGACTCAAACATTGTCACTAAAAGAAAAGGGGGATACCTAAGTTGTAATAAACATTTTAAGGTTTTACAAAATAAAAAAAAAATATTTTCATTACTGTGGAAGTTTCCTCATGCAGGGTACTTAAAACTAAATAATGACAGTGACAGGAAAGGAGACTATTTAATAAACACATAGAAATTTGACAGATATATTTTGAATTTTAAACTATGTATTTTAGTCTGACCCATTTACAAGTTAATGTTTTGAGTTACAGTATTTGATGAGGTAAAAAATGTAATCAATCTACTGAAAAGAAGAATCAATAAAAAGCTCATTCAGTTCCCATCTTAGCATTTCCTTTTGTAGAGTTAATATCCATAATAGAGATGCTCTTTATCATCTTCCAGTCATTATATCTTATAAGTGTCCCCTAAATAATAGAATGTTGGAACAGAGGCTTGAAGAATTTAGTTAGATAGGTTAGCCTAGGAGAACAGCAGCTTGGGAAATTTGGCATGTCCATTTGAGAAATGTAGATGTAGGAGGAAAACTCATCGGCAGGTGGGGATGACTTCCATTCACACCGGTGGAATGAGATATCTGGAAAGTAGACTGATAGAGCTGGTCATTAGCCCTGGCAGAGGATTGGTGGTAAGGCTGTCTAACAAAAAGTACACAGAAAAAATGCATAAATCATATGTGTACAACTTCGTGAATTTTTATGCCTTTCATGCCCATGTTTCTTTCTTGCTCAGTTTAGATTCCATGGTCTGCTATTACAACCATTCTCCACCAGGGGTCCTGAAAGCAAGAAATATTCTAAGATGGAATCAGAAAGCATTCTGATCAATTTCAAAAAGTTTGATAGCAGAGATAATTCCATCTATATCCTATGATGTCTAAGAAACCCATACTACAGAGATCTCTTAAACATTTTTTGCACATACCCCTAACAACAAAAACAAAAACAAGCTCCTAAATTCCATATGCATTTATTTATCTATGTAACACATATGTTTATGGGAATTAGTTAATATCTAATGGCACACTATAAAGTTCACTATTAAAAACAGTACAAGGAAATCAACATTTCAAGTAGTTTTCTTGATGATCTGATTGTTTTTGTTAATTTCTTTCAGGTATGATGAAGTCATCATTGTTTGTGAGCTTGTATTTGTGTCCTCTTAGTTTTCTGTGATGCTTTATGAATATTATTTCAATCATTGGTTCATTTGCATGAACTACGTTTTATAAGATCTAGTTTAAACCAGAGAATGTAATCTATAAACTTACTTAACTGTTTATATGCAAATATCAATAAATATCTAAAACATTTCTCCATCTTTTTCATCACCTCTTTTAGTTAAAAAGCCAGGGGAATAGACTAGAGGGACAGTTGCAGGGATAGAGAGGGGGGAAAAATTTAGAAAAAAAAATTAGAAAAATCACTGGGAATTAGAACATATTCCCTTCTAGAAGTATTTGGAAGTTATATTTTAGGTGGGTTAGCATTTAACCCGCGATGTATTGCAAAGGAGCATTCCAACCTTTGAGAATAATGTCAAGAAATACAAAGAGCATCATGTCCCATGGATTCTCCATTAGTCTCTGTCACAGAGAAAAACTCAGATAAGAATGGAAATTATCTGAAGTGAACAATTCAATGAACCTATTGTGCAAAAGACTCAAGTTAAGACAAACAGAAAACAGTTGTCTCTTTCTATGATTTCCAACTGCAGTCTCACAAGAGTCCAGGAGACATCTTTGACTTTTGGAAATTTGGATTGCAGTTTTCTTAGTTTTCAAGATGAGTTGGTTTTTTTTTTTTTTTTTTTTGTCTTCTTCAAGTTTTATTTGATTAATTCTAGAAAAGATTTATGAATGCATGATATTATTCACATTTTAGGCAAGAGGGAATTTTACACTTGACAAGTGCTGGATATAGCTCTTCCTAGGCAGTTTCATCACACCCCTCTCAGTGGTGCTGTTGATGTCCTAAGTGTCCAAAGATATGTGTGAAGACACAGCAAGACATAGGAAACAGGAAGAAGAAAAGCCTGAAATCCATGTGGAAGCAGTGTAAAGCAATGTAATGATGCTGAAAGCTGAGAAACAGCAGCAGGAAGAAGTCTATCCTGGCAGGAGGGGCTCAGCACCGCCTTGCTGTCAAGGAAATGAGGCCCCATATAATAAAACTCCCTGTGGGTAGCAGCAGCAGCCTTTGTTTCTGAAATAGACTGAACCTGACTAGCACAGGAGGAACTCACTTCTGGCCTCCTGGTGACACAATAGGCCTTCACTTTCATTTCTAGACAGAGGAAATAGTACCCATTAAAAGCTGGAGTAGAGAGAAACGAGGAAGGGCAGCCCTTTTTCCAAATCAGGACATTGCTGCGAGCTTTTCTCCATATTCTGACACTTATAATTCTACAAATGAAGATCAAATTTATTTCTTTCCTATCTTTAGACGGGTAAAAAGAATTTAACATAGACAGGCTGAGAAAGAGCCTCTCCTGTATTTAGCAATCAATATTCAGTAATACTTTAAAAAAATTCTTGGAAGAACAAGTTAGCTTTTTTAGCTTTTGCTCACGACCTCAGCCAACTTTGAATTCATAATTGTTCCCTCTGCTTATTATACTGAGTCAGAAGATACAGGCTTTTTTTGGATTTTATGTGTTCTTAGATTTATATGTTATTTGGTCCACAGACATATTACATCATCTATTTTGGGCCTAAGAACCATTTTCACCATATAGTCACAAAACCATTTTTTCTTTCCTTTCAATTTACATACTTGGATTTTCTTCCCAAGGGTTGTTAATTTAATTGGATTTGCTGTTTGTTTTAAAATTTGTCTCTCTTGCTATGATCATTTTGAATTCTGATTCTTTATTTCCTGCAAACATAAGAAACGTGATTGGATTCCATTCCATTAGTTCAAAGCCACTGATATGAATGCTAATATGAATACCTTTGCTACTGTATCATATGTACAATTTCTACAATGAACTAAAACATTCTCTGTTCAGTATCTCTCTGAACTAGTCTTTCCAGTCTTAAGTTTTCAGAGTCTCTATTGGAATCTATCCCCCCTTCTCATTGCTCTTATATCTCTCACTTAATTTATCTTTAATCACCTCCTAAAGGGCATGCTTATCTTTCATGTTTTCTTTTTTTCGTTAATTTTATCCTGTTGGATATATCTCCTTTCCTTCCTTTCTCTCCCTCCCTTCCTTCTTTCCTCCTTCTCTCTCTCTCTCCTTTCTTTCATTCTTTCTAGTTTAGGTGAGCTTGTGTACTGAGGTATAATGTACAAAGAAAAAATGCATAAATCATATGGCTACAACTCCGTGAATTTTTATGTGTTTCATGTCCATGTTTCTTTCTTACTCAGCTTAGATTCCATGGTCTGCTATTATAACCATTCTTTTATCACATTTAACTAATAGCCCCCTTTTGATTTATTGTATGCACTTGACTAAACTCCAACCAGGGTTAAATCAAGTTCTCTGCCTACTCAGTTCCTCCTTCTTTGCAGTAAACCATGATTACTGTTCTTGCAATTCATGGCTAGTTATTTTAAATTATCCCTTAGTGCTAGATAGCTAGTATTCTATAATTCCTAGTCATTTACTCTCTCAGTCTTGGGGACAAGTATTTTCATCTGCTCTTCCTTCAAATTTCCAACATCCCTCACTTCTCTCATCCTCATTCTCAGCTGATCACCCTTCTTCTGTTGTAAGGTTTTATAGGCGAGATAAACACGACACCAGGCTAGGTAGGCACAAGGCAAGATTTATTAAAGGCACTCTCCGGCGAAGTTTCAGGGCTCAGGAGAAGGTGAGCCAGGAAAGTCGCGCCGGGAGGGGGTCGAAGTGGGTCTTTTATCTGGGTTAAGACAGGGAATAGGTTCACAGCCATATAAGGTATGGTATTCAGGGATTGGAGGGTTGGGGGAGTCTTGATGTTCCGGTTTCTTGCATAGGTATCGGGTTACTTGTGGAGACATGACCTGGGCATACATCCTTATGGCGGGAGAGTCAAGGGTTAGGAAGGGGGGGTACTGGAAGATGGCGGCCCAGCGGTCATTTCTATTGTTTCTCCTGCATTCCAGGAGCCACCAACCCAACATCTGTTAGTAAGAAAATAGAATCCATCAGAATGTAAGTTTTGCAAGCTTCTGCCACAGCATTCTTCCCCTTGGTACCCTTTTAACCATAGAGTGCATTCTTGCTTTCTTCTTGTTACTGTGATGAGATGATCCAAGCTTCTAGCTAAAGCATTTATTTGTCACTAGATTATATTATCTCTCATCCACTCAGAAGACTCTATAGTAATTGAAACTCTGACAACACTGCAGTATTAAAACTTCCATTGATCCTGTGGTCTTTCTCATAGACATAAAAACAAGTTGTAATGTAAATGTATATTTAGCTTAATATATAATAAATATATATTTATATAAATATATAAGGGGTGTGTGTATGTGTGTGTGTGTGTGTATTTAAACTCACTTACCCTTCCAGTGACTGATTCATTTCTCAGATTCTCTATAGAAAAACTCTTTGGGAAAATGGAAAAAGTGGGAAAAAATCTCTATTTGTTTTTGTAACCCTTTTTAATTGCAGGATTTGGCTCACATGACTCCTTGAATACTATCTTGTCAAGGTCTCTAATGCTCTCTATATTGGTAAACCAATAGCCAATTTTAAGTTTCCATTTTTCTTGATCTGTCATCAGCATTTGACACAGGTGTTATTCCCTTTTCCATATAACTCAGCCTTCACTTGACTTCCACACCTCCTTGGTTTTCTTTCTCTCTTATCTTCCTATCTTCTAGACCTGTGGTCCACCAACTTGACTTCTGTTAATAGTCACACAGTAAATAGATTAGCTTTTGTGGGCTAGGTGTGGTCTCCGTTGCATGTTTATCTCTCTCTCCCTCTCTCTCTTTTTAATGCTTAATATACATAAAAAATATTCTTCACTTGTGGGCTGTCCAAAAATGGGATAGAGTTGACCCACTAGCCATAGTTTTTCAGCCCGTGTTTTAGACTTTGAATTTCAAAGTGTCCCAGAGCCCGGTTCTTGTGTCCCTATGGTCTATATAAATAGAATAGACATCACTCCTTCACTTGGAGATCTCATCTAATTTTTAGGCTTTAAATTCCATATACATTCTCGTAGCATATAAGCAGGTATATACTAGCCAGACCTTGTCTCTAAATTCTGGAATCATATATCTAACTGCCTACTTGTTATCTCACTTTGGACATTTACACTTAATATGCCCCCAAAAGCCTGACTTCTTCCCCAAACTTGTCCCATCTCCTGTATTTCCCATCTTAGTAAATGTAGCTCCAGTTTCTCAGACTCAGAAAGTGATATTCTCTTTGACTTTTTTCTTTGTTTTACACCCCATAGTTAATACATTAGCAAGTCTCATGAGGGTGTGGGCATCTAGATATCTATGTATATATCTGTATTTATGTAAAGGGTCATTTCTTTTCTGCCATACCACTATCATGGTCTAAGACCCCATCATCTCTTACTTTTTAGTTATTGCAATAATATCATAAAGCAGTGCTTCTCAAAGTAGGGGCCACTGAATAGCCTGTTGGTCCATGAGGAGACCAAGAGTTTACAATGTAATATAAATGAACAACATCACTACACATACAACTTAGTCCTGTCAACATTTTTTCCTTACTAAGACTTTCTCAATTCAAAAAGGAGTACATTTATTTAAATTTTGGCACAAACTTCTTATCTATTAACTGCCATTTTGAGTATCACTAGCCTAAAGGTCTTTCTGTTTATGGCCCTTTCACCTTATATTTTATTTTTATCACAGTAGCCTAAATAGTCATTTTGAAAATACAAGACCAGGGCACCTGGGTGGATCACTTGATTGCAGCTGAGGTCATGATCTCAGGGTTGTGAAATACAGCCCAACTTTGGCCTCTGTGCTCAGTGTGGAGTCTGCTTGGCCCTCTCCCTCTGCTCCTCCCCCTGCTTATAATCTCTTTCTCTCTGTGTAAAATAAATAAGTAAATAAAATCTTTGAAAGCACAAAACCTCCCAATGGCTTTAAATTGCTCTTAAAGTCCTGTCCTTGGAATCTTCATGGCTTTATATGTTCTGTCTTCCCTGTTACCTCTATGCACTTCTTCCTTTTCCTTTTTGTCCTGCTCACTCCATTCCAGCTTTTTAAAAGGGCTTGTATAATGCTTCTCAAACATGCCATCCAAGGAAACTACTGCACTAGAGACTCCATACTTGCTCTTTCCTATGGCTTTTTTCAGATGGTGGCAGGGCTTACTTTCTCATGTACTTCAGGTCTTTGTTCAGATATCAGTAAGGATTCAGCATATCTTTCCTTAATTATGTTCTTTAATTTTTCTGCTTCTATTTCTAGCATTCTCTGCCACCTTTGATTTTCCTTAAATTACCTATAACCTTATGACACACCATACTACTATTTTTTATTCATTTTCTACCTTCTTTTATTATTTTTAAAGGATTTATTTCTTTATTTGTTGGAGAGAGAGAGAGAATGAGTGGAGGTAGGCACAGAGGGAGTTGGAGAAGCAGACTTCCCGCAGTGCAGAGAACCCTACATGGGGTTCGATTCCAGGACCCTGAGATCACAACCCGAGCTGAAGGCAGACCACTTGACTGACTTGAGCCCTCCAGGTGCCCCTCTACCCTATTTTATACTAGAACATAAACATCAAGAAGGTAGGGCTTTTTGCTTGCCTTTTTAAATGGTGTATTCTCAGTATCTAGAACAATATCTGTCACATGGTACGTGCTAACCAATAACAATTGAACCGATTAATGAATAGGTAACAATATACAATTTTATTATATCATTTATTATAGTGTAATGGTTTCATGTATTACATTTTTAGAGTGTAAATTGCTCAGCATAAAAGATCTTAATTTTTACAACAATAGTTCTTTGCACCATGTTTGTAGGAGAGAATGAAAGTGTTATAGAGGAAGCAGTTTTTCAATAAAAGATCCTATAGGACATTTTGCCTGCACTTGAAATTAATACCACCAGATGGTAATGTTTTATTATAAATAAGACACTCTCCAAGGTTTCTCAAAAACATGAAAACCAAACTTCCCATATGTGTGTGTGTGTGTGTGTGTGTGTGTGTGTGTGTGTAATGTTACATTAAAAGTTATATGATTTAGGTCAGAATTTGGTATTTAAAGAAAACTTAATTATAGCCACTAAAGTGTTTTACATCTAACTTCCTGTATGCAATTTGTCACATTTCCAGAAATTTATTTTAAGCCCTTTCTAAAACTGTAGAGATCAGATCAGAAGATTTGTTTAGCTTTTGAAGAATAATGTTACCATTGGTATGACTTTCTGCTAGCAAATTGTTACTAGTTGTCTTTATAACAAATAATCCCCATAGTTTGGTGGGCTTTACCTCCTGGAACCATATCAGGCTCATGGCTGAAGATGGTGAAAGAGCCCTCTAGTTTCATCTCTAGTTTTGGCAGCCAGAAGTGAGGAGTAAAGACGTACTCTCCAGGGAAAATGTCAGAGATTTATCCCAATTCAAAGAAGGGACTGCTGCTCATTCTAGACCTTTCCTGTTTTCCTTTCTCACTTAAGGGAGGGAAAAAAAAAGTCAATGGGAATTGCAATCTTTAGATAAGCTATTTAGCATGGAGGTTCCTCAAAAGGTTGAAAATAGAACTACCCTATGACCCTGCAATTGCACTGCTGGGTATTTACCCTAAAGATACAAACGTAGTGATCCGAAGGGGCACGTGCACCCGAATGTTTATAGCAGCAATGTCTACAATAGCCAAACTATGGAAAGAACCTAGATGTCCATCTACAGACGAATGGATAAAGAAGATGTGGTATATATACACAATGGAATACTATGCAGCCATCAAAAGAAATGAAATCTTGCCATTTGCGACGACGTGGATGGAACTAGAGGGTATCATGCTTAGCGAAATAAGTCAATCGGAGAAAGACAACTATCCTATGATCTCCCTGATATGAGGGAGAGGAGATGCAACATGGGGGGTTGAGGGGGTAGGAGAAGAGTAAATGAAACAAGATGGGATTGGGAGGGAGACAAACCATAAGTGACTCTTAATCTCACAAAACAAACTGAGGGTTGATGGGGGGAGGGGGTTGGGAGAGGGGGTGGGGTTATGGATACTGGGGAGGGTATGTGCTATGGTGAATGTTGTGAAGTGTGTAAACCTGGCGATTCGCAGACCTGTACCCCTGGGGATAAAAATATATGTTTATAAAGCTGTAAAAAAAAAAAAAAAAAAAAAAAAAAAAAAAAAGAAAGGATGAATACCCAAGTTTTGTAGCAACATGGACGGGACTGGAAGAGATTATGCTGAGTGAAATAAGTCAAGCAGAGAGAGTCAATTATCATATGGTTTCACTTATTTGTGGAGCATAACAAATAGCATGGAGGACAAGGGGAGATGGAGAGGAGAAGGGAGTTGAGGGAAATTGAAGGGGAGGTGAACCATGAGAGACTATGGACTCTGAAAAACGATCTGAGAATTTTGAAGGGGCGGGGGGTGGGAGGTTGGGGGCACCAGGTGGTGGGTATTGTAGAGGGCACGGATTGCATGGAGCACTGGGTGTGGTGCAAAAAATAATGAATATTGTTATGCTGAAAAAAAAAAATTTAAATTAAAAAAAAAAAAGTCAATGGGAGTTAGTTAGGGATTCAAGAAAATATCCTAGGAACAATGTAGCCAGAGAAGGGAGTAAGGGGCATGGGGATAAGGCTATTCCAGTAGAGAAACAATGTGAAGGTCACAGACTTACAAAAAGACTACTATATCATACTATACTAAACTATACTATATACTATATACTATACTATACTATATCATACTATATCATAAGATTATAGGATTACCAACACACTAACAATGTTCCAGTATAATAGCAATGTATAACACTGAAAGAGCTGAAAGAGAAACTCTTCCTAAGGAGAAGGACTTAAGGAAGTCCAAAATAAAGAGGGGAAACCTCAAAAACATTAGAAGAGGGGCACCAAGGTGGCTCAGTTGGTTAAGTGTCTAACTCTTGATTTCTGTTCAGGTCATGATCTCAGTGTCTTGGGATGGAGCCCCATTCTCTCTCTCCCTCTTCCTGTGCCCTCCCCTCCCCCCCATTTTCCCTCTCTCTAGCTCTCTCTTTCTTTCTTTAAAAAAGCAAAAAAACAAAAACAAAACAAAACAAAACAAAAAAAAACAAGAGGAAACTGAAGCCTCTTGTACCTGTTGCTACAGTAAACATCAAAACAAAGATACTGGAAACTCAAGGAACGTCAAAAATTAGAAATATCAAAGAAAGTCACATGTAGGCATGTCATATTCAAACCACAGAAAACCAACGTTAAAGAAAAAGATCTTGAGGGAAGCAGGGACCTATGGAGGAAGAGTAGTTATGATGAAATTATACTAAAAATCAATAGCAGATGGTAGCTGAAAAACCCACAAATGTTTGGAAGTTAAGTAACACATCTTTAGATAATATCTGGGTCAAATAAGAAACTTCAAAAGAAATTTTAAAATATTTTAACCAGGGGTGCCTGGGTGGCTCAGTGGGTGAAAGTCTCTGCCTTCGGCTCAGGTCATGATCCCAGGGTCCTGGGATTGAGCCCTGCATTGGGCTCTGGGCTTAACAGGGAGCCTGCTTCAATCTATCTCTCTGCCTGCTCTCTGCCTGCTTGCGATCTCTGTCTGTCAAATAAATAAATAAAAAATCTTTAAAAAATATTTTAACCAAATTAAAATAAAAACACAACTTTTCAAAATTTGTGGAATGCTGAGAAGTCATTGTTTCCTGGGAAATATGTGGCTTTTGATATATATGTTAGAAAAAAAGAAAGATCCAAAATCAATAACTTGTGCATGGAGCTTGTGAAAGAATATGTACAAGGCATCTTTTCTTTGTGATTTTTCTTCCATTTAAATTCATTATTGTCTTCACACCTCAGTTTCTATGACACCGGTGAAAATGACCAGTAACACAGACTCATAAATGAATGATGTTAGGTTCATCAGAACATGAGGGATTAATGGCTAATTCTGACAGGAGGAATTGGGAAGTGTTCTTCAGAGAAGGCACAGTTCATGCTGAATCCTGAATCACCATTTAGGCATTTGATGATATTACTAGAAACTGTGTGTAGTGGAGGACAGGATGAATCATGAAAGGGTGGTAAGGATAAAATTAGGTATTAGCTTAGGTAAATAGTGTGAAGGTCTTTGCATATCATGGTGGGGATCTTGAGTTTAATCCTTAATAAGAAGTAATTAGAGGGTTAATGAAATAAGGTTAAATAAATTCATTTTTGGAAAGAAAACTGTAGTGGAACCTTGAGAACCACTGGAATTAGGTATTTATCATCTTTGGTACTTTCTTTCATTTTCATAGTCATTATTCTCTCACATTGCAGACCAGCATGCTCCATGAGTTGAAGGATCTGGTGCCTGATGGCTATATCTTAGAGCTGGAGTAATGTTCTTACTCAGTTCTTGGTTGGAAGATATGGGGGTGGAGGGGGGGTAGGGGTGGGAATCTTATTGGCCTGCCACAGATAAAGTACTCACTCCTGAGTCATCATTTGTAACCATCTGAGATGGAGTAATATAATAACATGATGACCCAACCAGTACTAAATGAATGGTGTATGAGTAAAAAGTAATTTATCAAAAAAGATTTGGTGGAAAGCAGTATACTGGACAGAGAAAATAATGTGAGTCAACAGAAGAGATTATGCAGAATTACATTTTTACAATTCTTTGGAATTTTGAAGGTTGGTGGAAAACAATGAAAATGACTTTACAATCTTGAGATTAGTGAAACAAAAAAAAATCTAAATTTCAGTTGTATCTAAAGTTCATCTTTGAGGTGGTAAGTGAGAGACAGTTACTTGAGCATAAATTTCCAGTCTTGTTTGTATTCCTGTTAGCCAAGCTATGACTTATTGGACTAAGAAATCTGAACTCTAAGCATGAGCAACCATCTATAAGCTAGACATAGGAATATATTTGCTCTCTAAGACGCAATCTCTCTTACAGTTAGATGGTCACTGAGTACCCAGCCAGATCTTAACATTTCTGAATGTGACACTGATAGAAACAGAGCCAGTGGGAGAAGAAATGATATGCTTAGAGTCAAGTGAAAAGAAGAGAGGGAAGGAGGCAGTAAGAAATGTTGAGTGACATGTTCAGCAGCATCATTAGCACATGTCAGGTAGTCATCTATTTCTGAGAGGTTATCAAGATGACCAAATGACCTAAGTGGCTTGTTGCAGATTATATTCCATGGGAAGCAAACACTGAGACAGAGACTAGTGTTCAGGACATTGATTAGGGAGTGCTCTTGAGAATATGGATAGAAAAGATGGGAAGCAGGATTGGACAGAAAAAGAAGTTAAGCTCTGATGCAATTTCAAGGAAATTTTCAGCCAACCCATGGAGAGGTCTGGAACTAGGATAGCTTTGCATTTTTCCCAACCTGGTGCAAGAGGATCAGGATTTTACACCAACATTATAATTAATCACTGGGTCAGGGCTGCTTCTGGAAGGAGGTATGACCTTGGGTGAAGCAGTATTCTTCAGTCAAGGCACTCTCCAAAGACAGCTTAGAGCTGAGGGCCATCTTCCAATACCTTCTAATACCTGTCCTTCTTTCCTAAAGGAGAATCTGGGTGGAACACCACAAAGGGGTGTAAAAAATTGTTTTGTAGGGTAATTGTTAAGATTAAATGAGTTAATATGTGAATAACACTTGGAAAAATGTCTGGCATATATTAAGCATTATATAATGGATTGCTGCCCTTCTTCTCATTAATGACTGAATGGAGAATATTCATAGGTCTCTAACAGGTTTGTTTTGACATGTTTATGGTAGTGGTTTAACTCAACGTTCCTAATAATATCCAAGGAAAGTAATATTTAATGAAGTGATGTGCTTCCTTCATTTCATGTTGAAAAATAATACCAGAATAAAAACCTACATGTTACCCTAAACTGACTGCATACCTCTTGATTCAGGTTTAAATCATAGGGTTGATCTCAGCTGCTCTGAGTTCCCTTGTACCTGATCTACCATTCTCCCTCACTTCTGATGTTTTACATTACTGTAGTCTGAAAGGCATGAGGGCATTTAGCTTAATATTGGCTTCTCTTTACTATGGCTATATTGTGAAGCTGGTCAGGCTCTGGATGCTGCTCAGAAACATAATGGGAGAGTAGAACTGGTGGAGAAAGACAGTGTTGTGTATGGAGTGCATGACTAATTTGCACCTGTCATATTTACAACACTTGAATCTAAGGCAGAAGCACAGGCCAGATGTTTTGAGTTCAGGTTCCCATTTTTAATTTTTTGACTGCAGTCCTAACAGAGCTAGCAATGCTCAGAGTCATACAGAGATGAACTTACTTAGTTGTCTGGCAGTTGGTTAAAATATTTATCTTTCACTTAGAAAAATCTCCTTTGCCAGATGTAACTGCCAGCCTTTATATGCATACAACCTTTTCTAAGTGATGTAAAATATGATGGCAATTGGCAGGGGAGCAAAAGAGTTGCTGACTCTTCATTAAAGTCTTCTCCACTTTTAAAGTTTCGAGTTCTTCTTTGATGATGAAAATACTTTCATAAGAGTGTCTATCACTCCTGGCTGATCAGAGGGGTCACCCATGGAGTTCTTTGAAAAATAGAAATGACTGCACAGTGCCTACTGAATAAATATTTCTTGGATGGCATCTCTAGTTTAAAATAATTCCACAGATGATTCTGATGCACAACCAGGACTTAGAACGCTGATTTATAAATATTTATTCTTTATGTTCTGCTTCTTTAATAGATAATGATAGCTACCATATTGTGAGTGTCAGGTACTTATTAAACACTTTCTCTGCAACATTCCATTATATAATCTTCCCAATGACTCTGTGAGTTACATCTTATTATTCCCATTTTATGATGAACTGAATGAGGTTAAATAACTTCCCTAAGCTTGGTCTGTCTGACTCCAAAGCCTATATTCACTCCACAAATTCACGCAGTCAAGGATGTTTAGAATTCAAGAGAGTAGGATGAAGGCTCTTTGTTAACTTGTTAGGATTATCCACACCCTTTTGCTGATGCTCAAACTACTAATCATCATAGCTCATAAGAGGGCTATTTAATGTGTGTTACTTCTTACTATTCCCATGACAAATGCAGTATAGTAAAAATGCACAAGAAAGGAGAAAAATAGTCTTTACTCTATTAATTTTTACTATCACATTTTAAGTCTGAAGCTGGGGAAATAATGTATTATTACCAGACACATTAAATAGCCCAGCAAGCAGATCAATAGCAAAGTGCAAAGACCACAAAGTCCCCTCTTATCTCTGTCTTCTAGACATATATCAAATTTATCACTCTCCCTAGATGCTGTTCTTCTTCTTAGCTTCTACTTAAATTATTTCCCTGTTAGTCCTCTGCTCTGGCTCTGCCTTCCACTCTGTTAGATTTTGGTTTTTGGCTGTGCCACAGTGTTGTTGCTAATTCTAATGCCACATGGGGTGTCAGAGGGCTGATAATTCTAACTGCTCTTTCAAACAGAATAAGTATCATGTAGATTTTCCATGGTGTTTTTCCAACTTTTCATTTCACAACAATGCTTTCCAATTTGAATATATATCCTTAGGACAAGCAGGTGTTAATAATTTAAGCAATTGCAATATATTAAATTACTAGACTATTCTTATAGGCTAGTTGTTTTGTTCCATCCATTTCCCCAGTTACTTTTTAGGTTATTAGTTATTAGATTTGGCAGAATTATAGTGAAAGAAAAATAGAAGCATGCAGAGGTAACTTCCTTATTTTTTTTTATTTTTTTAAAGATTTTATTTATTTATTTGACAGAGAGAGATCACAAGTAGACGGAGAGGCAGGCAGAGAGAGAGAGAGAGAGGGAAGCAGGCTTCTTGCTGAGCAGAGAGCCCGATGTGGGACTTGATCCCAGGACCCTGAGATCATGACCTGAGCCGAAGGCAGAGGCCTAACCCACTGAGCCACCCAGGCGCCCCTTAACTTCCTTATTTTAAAATATTAATCAGGCCTATTTTTCCTAGCTTATAATAATTTACCTTAGAAAACAGAAGATCTGTTAAAAAACTCTGTAGCTTCTCTAATCTTGACCTTATTCAAATGACCTGCAATGTTAATAGACAGCGTGGACAACTGTTACCTACCTAAGCAGTCCTTCTGAACTGTATTCTGATGGGATGCGTGTGAATGTGGCACTTTATATTAAAGCTTTGAGTTAGAGATATTTATGTGAAATTGTGGTCACATGCTTAAGGCTTTCATTGAATGCTTTGGGTTTTAGCTGATCCAACATAACTGCTTTAAATAAAGCAAATGTGACCTGAAAACAGGATGAAAAATGGAGCCTGATTGACTAAAATTGAGTGGCATGGTTGCCTGGGCTCAGAGGTCCATTAGTTACTGAGACAAACCAGACAGGCAAGAGCTTATAGTAAAATATGCATGTCATTTAGGGAGGGCAGAGGCATAAACTGTCCTCTCATCTGGCAAATGGCTTATGGTCCTCATGGTTACAGTAGGGAAATAACTGTCTACAAAATATCACTTAAACTTTTTCCCATACAGGAAGACCTTAGGTATTAACCTGTAGACAGAAAAGCATTCTGGGAATTTATCATTTCCTCATATGTCAGCATTCTTACAATGGCAACCTTATATGAACTGTGTCTTGTATTCCAAATGGTCTGTCAATATCACCTGAACACATTTACTTTAATCATTCACTAATTTTTTTTTTTTTTTTTTTTTTTTAGATTTTATTTATTTGTCAGAGAGAGAGGAGAGCGAGTGAGCACAGGCAGACAGAATGGCAGGCAGAGGCAGAGGGAGAAGCAGGCTCCCCGCCAAGCAAGGAGCCCGATGTGGGACTCGATCCCAGGACGCTGGGATCATGACCTGAGCCGAAGGCAGCTGCTTAACCAACTGAGCCACCCAGGTGTCCCTAATCATTCACTAATTTTATTCTCTCATTGATACATCAGTGCACTTAACATATTTTCCTGTCTTTGTATGCTCTTTCCTTGGTTTACAACAATTTTCCTCTTCATAGCCATTATTCTTTATACATAGAAATATTCTTTTCTTTATAGATCTTTCCTTAAAGTTGAACTGAGGCAAATTTGAGAGTCATTGGCTACTTATTTTAACAGAAGAGTTTCATACATATCTTTGTATCTTTTCCAAATAAATTTCCAAAGTTATCAAGTACCTTTATTGTTCAAATATATCAAATATATATTACATCAAATATCCTTATTATTTATTTAATAACAATGCAGAGTTCAAGATCTCTTTCTCAAAGTTTTCTGCTGAGAGTGCTTTGGTGAATATCAAGGATGGAATGACTAGGACTTAGTGAATTGAATAAAAGATAAATTGACCTGGGGTAAACACATGGGGTAGGAAATAAGAACAGGATTTTTAGTCCCAGCTCTATTAATACCAGCTGTGGTACTTGGTCCACCAAACCTTTCATCCTCTCTTTTTTCAACTTGTAAAATTTGTATTTTTTTATGAAAAAAATGAAGTATTCACTTGAACTAGACCAGTGATTTTAAAAACAGTTCCTTAGCACAGAAACCTATTCTACAATTAAGTAGAAAATTAATGTGTTCAAACAAGATGTTGTGATTGTTAAGGTAAGGTGATGAGAACACCTGAGTCCAACATCCTACGTTCCCATCCCTGAAGCAGCTCCTGAGATACATCTCTTGAGTCCCATAGAATCCATAAAGTTAGTATTAAAACAAAACAAAATACAAAAAAAAAGCTATCTCTTAAGTTCCATCTAAACCCAGTTTTCCAAAGATCTTTTTCAAACCGAAGTGTGCGTTCATAGAAATAAACCCTTTAGTCTGTATGCCAAAGCCCAGCCATCATCCAGTTGTCTGTCTTTTAAGCCCTACCCCCAGGGTTCATTGATTGCTTGTTTTCTGCCTTGTTTTGTTTGTTCAGCAGTACAAATCTATACCCACACAAATGAAAGAACAGGGCCCTTTGTGCAGCATAGCCACCTTGAGAGTACAAAGCACACTTGCAGATCAATGGCTCAAATGATGGCTGTAGATAAATTTAGGATGGAAGGCACTGCAGATGATCATCCTTATTACCACAAGACTGAATGTAAAAAATATTTATTCTCCTCCCAGTGATAGAGCAAAGCTCTTTTCCTTTCCTTCTTTACAGCCTTCCACCCCTACCCCTGACCTGAATTGAGGAACACTGAGTGGTTAGCTTTCATTCCCTGGCATTTCTTTTCTAATTTACATAATTGAATTTTTGGCTGAACTTTGAGCTCCTACTGTTCGTTTTTATACACACCACAAATACAAAACAACAATTTATAAAGAAGGTTGCTAGAGAGGTAAAGATAATGCATTTCTATTAAAAACAACAAAGACAACTGAAGCCCCTCTCCTGAGCATTATTAGATTCAGGGGACTAAAATATCAGTTTTCAGGTCTTAAGGCACAGAAGATTATTGGGTAAAATTCCTGTATGAAGCGGGCATCTTGGGACTGCTGGACATTTGTGACCCAAGGACATTTCAGGATATAGATTATTTGGAATCAACAAAATACAATTATTTCTTAATTTTCATAAGCCCCCTTTAATTAGGGGTTATCATGATAAGATCTTAAAAAATAATTAGAAAGGAAATGCCAAAAGGGCATCTTAAAATCATATATATGTGAATTTTTATATAAAATAGGGTACATATTATTCATCAAGTACAGGAGAAACAAGTTGTTTCATTAATATAGTTAATTTAATTAATTTCACTCTTTAAAGAATCTATTTATCTTCCCTGACCTGAAGGAACTCACTTGAGGGAACAGAAACTGTGACCCACTGTGATAAGTGATGTAATAAGAGTCATAGCTTTAGTGAGGTTTTGCAGTTCCATGAATGTCCTACAACCCTACCTGTGCCCTGTACACACACACACACACACACACACACACAAGCACACAGCATCCTGTAACTATAGCCTTCCCAACATACTATGTCTTACATCTTAAAATCCACTCTCCTTCTCATTTATGGAGTAATCTCTACAGTGTGTAATACCAGTCGGATGCAATGCCCTTCTCGCACCATAGAACCTGAGAGGAAAAATCCTGGGAGCCAAGCTTTGGACATGTAATCTATGGTTAATCAATCAACTTCTTGCCACAAAAAACTCCCTCTTCTCTCCTCTTGTAACTTGAGTGAATGATACAAAGAGGCAGAAATTAATAAAATCTTGGGGTAACCTGCAATAGCAGCTTAGGGTACTTCAGTGGTATTATCCGGTGGCTCTCGGCTGTGTGAAGCAATGTCACTGGTACCCAGCACTGGAGTTATGTAGAACCATGGTATCCTTTTCCGGCTGGGTCACTTCAGAGCCATCAGTTGCCTCTCCTTTGCCAAGACTTCCTTGGATTCTGTGAACACTATTTTAGACAACCAGAGTAGGAGCCTATTAGTTTTCAGCAAGAACTATGACTGATAAATGCCATGAGGTTTTTAAAATATCTATATGTTATCATGTGGACACATACAAAATTATCTGAATAAAAATGACCAGGTGTTTTATAATGTTGATATTAATTGATTCATTCATGTATCCAATATATATTTATCAGACATTTTTGTGACAGTCATTTTATCAAGTTATGAAACTGTATTGAAAAAGTGAGCAAAATGTGATAGTAAATATGTTTAGTATTGCTGATTATGTAAAAAACTTATCTGTCAGAAACTAATCATGACAAGATAATATTAGTAATATTGCCACCTTGACTTATAGTGTGAACCTCTTAAGTTTTAAAAGTCCAGAAGGCTGAATCTGGAGAGAACATTTGAAATCACATCGTTGGCTAAGCTTGAAGCTTAAGGTGTTTGTGATGTGGCAGAGATTTTTAAAGGTCATACTAAAACTGCAAATTCTTCTTTTTCTGCCAAGACTCAGGGTGCAGAATAAAACGCCTTCCAAGGAGGTGCTATATGTCAGAGGCACAGAGCAAATCTGATTACATGGGTAGCAGAGGAGCCATTTGTGGAATAGTATGGCAGACTTAATATTTTTCATAAATATTTCTTTCTTTACAAGAAGAACATCTTTATTTAAGACTTTATTTAGATATGTGTAATAAAATTTAAAAATTTCTAGTCAGTAAATCTTAACAGTCCCAGGATAGGATAAAAAGGTCTAGAATTAAGTAGAATAGGATAATAGAAGCAATGCCAACATTGGATCTAATATTATCAGGACAGGAAAATTTTCATAAATCAGAATAAAATAATCTACAGTGAAAAGGAAGTAGAAGTTTTCATTAGACCAAAATGCACAGTAATATATCTATAGTAATATTCATTTATATGAAAAATTGATGCTTACATACATAGAATTGTGTCTAGGTTTTAGGCGATCAGTAAATTAAACATGATTCACTCTATCAAGGCCAAGTTCAAACACACTCATTTGACCTTATTATTGTTGGTTTTACACCGTCCTTGACTCTTCCCTTTCCTCTAATTAGTCCCTGTTGACTCTCCTTCCAGATTTTTCTATAATCTTACCCTTCTTTTTTACCCTCAGTTTTAACACTGTGGTTTAGATCTTCATTATGTTTCACTTTGTTTTCCACAGTGTCTTTTAACTGGTGTGAAAACTCCAGGTGTTTTCCTATGCAGCTGATTCTTTCTATGGTGTATAGAGTGCCATTCCTAAAAATACAAACCCGGTTTTCATTTCTTTCTTTAGAATTGTTCAGTTATAATCCATCATTTCAAGATAAAGTTCCAAATTCTTTGTATGACATTCAGGACAATTCACAAACTAGTATCTGCTTATTTATTTTTCCTTTATGTGGTTTCTTTAGAACATAACACATTTCTCTTGCCACATGACTTCCTGCATGTATTGTTTTCTGACACTGAGTTGGCCTTTCTGTATTTATGCCTGCCTAAACCTCTTCCTCCTTTGGGATCCAGCTCAAATATCACCTCTTATGTGAGGTCTTCTGGTTTTAAGTGCTTCTAAAGCCAACACTGCATTTAGCAAACACTTTTTATTATTATCGTTTGCTTGCTTGTCTCTCTCCTATCCTAGGCTTTGAGTTCAACAAACTGTACTTTATTGTTTAATACACTATCAGTATCTAACATAAGACCTGCCGTACTACATGTACTCAATTGTATTTATTGATAGAATGAACATTTGTTCATGAATGAATGACAGAATTTTCAACTACATTAAGACATTTAAAACTTACAAGAAGTCCTGTGAGTTAAGCCTTTTGTATTACTATTATCATTTTTATTTATTTGAGAATAAGAGAGAGAGAGGGCATGAGAGGAGGGAAGGTCAGAGGGAGAAGCAGACTCCCTGGTGAGCAGGGAGCCCAATATGGGACAGGATCCTGGGACTACAGGATCATGACCTGAACCAAGGTAGTCGCTTAACCACCTGAGCCACCCAGGTGCCCAAGTCTTTCATGTTATTATAGTAACATTTTCAACGTGCATTGAAAACTTCATATAAATTAAAAATTAGTTATTTTTTTTCTTTTTTTTTAAAGATTTTATTTATTTATTTGACAGAGATCACAGGTAGGCAGAGAGGCAGGCATAGAGAGAGGGGGAAGCAGGTTCCCTGCTGAACACAGAGCCCAATGTGGGGCTCGATCCCAAGACCCCGGGATAGCGAACTGAGCTGAAGACAGAGGCTCTAACCCACTGAGCCACCCAGGCACCCCTAAAAATACATTCTTATATATTAGCTCTATCAATCCTAATGGTAAACGTCTTTTGTAGATAAGGTAGGAATTGTCATTTCGATCCATAAATGAGAAAATAGAGTCCAGCCAATTTTAGAAAACTTGTCCACAACCACAGAACTTGTGGAAAATGTTGGACCTGAACTGAAGTTTTTTGATGACCAAAGAAAGATTTCTTTTTTTTTTCAACTTCTTTTATTTGCTCTCTACTCTTGTTTCTCTACCCTAAGTTAACTTCAACTTAGTGTGTTTCATATTTAGAGGACCACAGGACTCAAAACCTTCTAGAAACACCAAGAGCTCCTTCTTGAAGAGTACTAATTAAGCAACTACATGATGTGTCATTAAATGCTGGCAATATTTCCAGCTGTGATATCTGGGACTAACTATTGTAGCAAAGTCCTTAGCCAATGCCTTCAGGAAGACATAATTGAAATCTTAAGAGTTTGGCTTGGATGAAATCTTTGAATTTCAACTCCGTTCTCTAATCATTGAATGGTCTTTATAACAGAATAATACTTTCTCTCACATTTAGATTTAAACAAAGAGATTAAAAACAAACAAACAAACAAATAAAAAAAGCAATGATTTTACCTGTTCTCTTAAATGGTGTACATATTTTTTTACTTTAAGCTTTTAAAAAATTTCAGTAATTTCAAAAAAATCACCTAAAAGGAAAAAAAAGATGTTTTATTGCATAAATATTGACAATGAAGACAAAAATCTATGCTGGAGTATGAAATATTCTCATACGTCTTTGCAGTTTCATAAATGGAAAACTCAGGTTTCTACTTCTTTATCTTACATGATCATTTCTAAGACTTTTCTAAATTATACAAGAGATTATTTTTTCTAATTTGGCCTTAGTTGTATAGAAATCACTAGCATTTTAAAAGTCCTTACTTCATTATATTTAAGTTTTAATTTCTTTGAGATATTTATTTTGTTGCTAAGCTAGTTTATAATAATGACAAGAGCATGGATTAAACTCTAACTGTACCATCTACTTGTCCTAGCATGGGAGAATGCAGTTAATCTTTCTGAGATTTCATTTACTTACATATAAAATGAAATCCTAATATCTTCCATAGATTATTCACTCATGTAGAGTAAGTCTCCTGGACAATATGAGTTATGCCTTTTCTACTACTCTGTCCTTAACACCATTGACATCATTGGATTGTCATAGATATTAAGTGAAATAGTGCCTTGCAAATTCTGAAGTGACTTACAAATCTAAGTTGCTGTTGTCATAATATTTATTTCCATTAAGTGGAAGGAGAAAGAAAAATGTATAAATTGAAGGTACTAACAAGAGTGCTTGGTGTTTCTAAAAGGACTTCCAACATGTTTCTCTTATGAATATTTTTGTGTATGTCTCCTACACGTTTGCAGAAATTATAAACCAAGAGTGATATTTTTGCTATATAAGAGTGTAACTGGGTCTTAGAGTAAGTATACTTCCCTTTGTACTTGTTAATACCAAATTGTCCTTTGAAATTCTTACACCAATTCATATATCCACCGTCATTATATAAGAATTTCCTTTATAAAATCTCTTTACAACGCTTGATATTCTCACTTTACATTTTGTCTTTTTTTTTTTTTTTCCTTAGAAATGGGGAAAGAGACGGGGAGAGGCAGAGGGAGAGAAAGAATCCTTCTTTTTTAAATTTTTAAATTAATTAATTAATTATTATTATGTTATGTTAGTTACCATACAGTACATCATTAGTTTTTGATGTAGTGTTCCATGATTCATTGTTTGCGTATAACACCCAATGCTCCATGCAATACACGCCCTCCTTAATACCCATCCCCTGGTTCACCCATCCCCCCAAACCCTCTCCCTTCTACATTTTTCTGACTCCAACCTTTCTAAAACCCTCAGTTTGTTTCCTGGAGTCCATAGTCTCTCGTGGTTCATCTTCCACTCTGACTTCCCCCACCCCCCTTCATTTTTTCCTTCCTTCTCCTAATGTCCTCCATGCTATTCCTTATGTTCCATAAAGAAGTAAAACCATGTGATAATTGACTTTCTCTGCTTGACTTATTCCACTTAGCCTAATATCCTTCAGTCCCATCCATGTTGATGCAAAAGTTGGGTATTCATCCTTTCTGATGGCTGAGTACTATTCCATTGTGTATATGGACCACATTCTCTCTATCCATTTGTCTGTTGAAAGGCATCTCAGCTCTTTCCACAGTTTGGATATTGTGGAAAATCCTGCTATGAACATTGGGGGTGCATATGGCCCTTTTTTTTAACTACATCTATATCTTTGGGGTAAATACCCAATAGTGCAATTGCTGGGTCATAGTGTAGCTCTATTCTTAATTTTTTGAGGAACCTTCAAACTGTTTTCCAAAGTGGCTGCACCAACTTGCATTCCCACCAACAGTGTAAAAGAGTTCCCCTTTCTCCACAACTTCTTCAACATTTATTGTTTTTTGCCTTGTCAATTTTTGCCATTCTAACTTGTGTGAGGTGGTATATCAATATGGTTTTGATTTGAATTTCCCTGATGGCTAATGATGATGAACATTTTTTTGTGTGTCTGTTAGCCATTTGTATGTCTTCATTGGAGAAGTGTCTGCTCAGGTCTTCTGCCCATGTTTTGACTTGATTATTTGTTTTTGGGTGTTGAGTTTCAGAAGTGCTTTATAGACTTGGGTATCAGCCCTTTGTCAGTAGTGTCATTTGTAAATATCTTCTCCCATTCTGTGGGTTGCTTCTTTGCTTTGTTGACTATCTCCTTTGCTGTGTGGAAGCTTTTTATCTTGATGAAGTCCCAGAAGTTCATTTTTGCTTTTGTTTCATTGCCTTTGGTGACATGGCTTGAAAGAAGTTACTGGGGCCGATGTTGAAGAGGTTACTGCCTAAGTTCTCCTCTAGGATTTTGATGGATTTCTATTTCACATTGAGGTCTTTCATTTATTTTGAGTTTATCTTTGTGTGTAGTGTAAGAGAATTGTTGAGTTTCATTTTTCTGTGTATAGCTGTCCAATTTGCCCAGCACTATTTATTGAAGAGACTGTCTTTTTTCACTGGATATTTTTTCCTGATTTGTCAAAGATTAGTTGACCATAGAGTTGGGAGTCCACATCTGGGCTCTCTATTCTGTTCTATTGACCCATGTGTCTGTTTTTGTGCCAGTACCATGCTGTCTTACTGATCACAGCTTTGAAATCATAGCTTTGATCATAGCTTGAAATCAGGCAACTTGATGTCCCCAGCTTTGTTTTTCTTTTTGAACATTTCCTTGGTGATTCAAGGTCTTTTCTGGTTCCATAAAAATTTTAGGACTGTTTGTTCCAGCATTTTGAAAAATGCAGTCAGTATTTTGATCAGGATGGTGTTGAAAGTATAGATTGTGCTGAGCAGCATAGATATTTTAACAATGTTTACTCTTCTGAACCATAAGCATGGAATGTTTTTCCATCCTTTTGTGTCTTCTTCAATTTCTTTCATGAGTGTTTTGTAGTTCCTAGAGTATAGATACTTTATCTCTTTGGTTTGGTATATTCGAAGGTATCTTATGGTTTTTGGTGCTATTGTAATTGTAATTGATTCTAATTTCCCATTCTACATTTTCATTGTTAGTGTATAAGAAAGTAACTGGTTTCTGTGCATTAATTTTGTATCCTGCCACATTTCTGAATTGCTGTATGAGTTCTAGTAGTTTGGGGATGGAGTCTTTTGGATTTTCCACATTAAACATCATGTCATCCGTGAAGAGGGAGAGCTTGAATTCTTCTTTGCTTATTTGAATACCTTTTTTTTTTCTTTTGTTGTCTGATTGCCATTGCTAGGTCTTCTAGTACTATGTTGAACAATAGTGGTGAGAGTGGGCATCCTTTCCATGTTTCTGATCTTAAGGGAAAGGCTCTCAGCTTTTCCCCATTGAGAATGATATTTGCTATGGGTTTCTCATAGATGGATTTTATGAAGTTGAGGAATGTTCCCTCTATCCCTACACTCTAAAGAGTTTTAATCAAGAAAGGATGCTGTATTTTGCCAAATGCTTTTACTGCATCAATTGAGAAGTCCATGTAGTCCTTCTCTCTTATTATTTTGTTCTATCATATTGATTTCCAAATGTTGAACCACCCTTGCATTCCAGGGATAAATCCACCTGGTTATGGTGGCTAATCCTTTTAATGTACTGTTAGATTCTATTACCTAGGATCTTGTTGAGAGTTTTGGCATCCATAGTTATGAGGGATTTTGGTGTGAAATTCTCCTTTTTGATGGGGTCTTTGCCTGGTTTGGTGATCAAGGTAATGTTGGCCTTGTAGAAATAGTCTGTAATTTTTCTTCTGTTTCTGTTTTTTGAAACAGCTTCAGAAGAATAGGTATTATATCTTCTTTGAATGTTTGGTAGAATTCCCCAGGGAATACATCAGGCCCTGGAATCTTGTTTTTTGGGAGGTTTTTGATCACTGCTTCAATTTCATTACTGGTTATTGGCCTATTCAGGTTTTCAGTTTCTTCCTGTTTCAGTCTTGGAAGTTTATAGGTTTCCAGGAATGCATCCATTTCTTCTAGGTTGCTTAACTTATTGGCATATAGCTGTTGATAATAATTTCTGATAATTCTTTTTATTTCCTTGGTGTTAGTTGTGATCTCTCCCTTTTCATTCATAATTTTACTAATTTGGTCCTTTCTCTTTTCTTTTGGATTAGTCTGGACAGTGGTTTATCAATCTTACTAATTCTTTCAAAGAACCAGCTTCTAGTTTCATTAATGTGTTCTACTGTATTTCTCATTTCTATTTCATTGATCTCTTTTGTAATCTTAATTATTCCCCTTCTTGTACATAAGTTAGGTTTAATTTGTTGTTGGTTCTCTAGTTCTTTAAGGTGTAGAGATAGTTTTTGTATTCAGAATTTTTTTTTTTTTTTGAGTGATGCTTGGACGGCTATGTATTTCCCCCTTAGGACTGCCTTTGCCATATCCCATAGGTTTAGATCAACATGTTTTTCATTCTCACTGGTTTTCATGAATTTAAGTTCTTCTTTGATTTCCTGGTTGACCCAGACATTCTTGAGCAGGATGGTCTTTAATTTCCAAGTGTTTGAATTTCTTCCAAACTTTGTTTTGTGATTGAGTTCCAGTATCAAAACATTGTGGTCTGAGAATATGCAAGGAATAATCTCAATATTTTGGTATTGGTTGAGACCTGATTTGTGACCCAGTATGTGCTCTATTCTGTAGAAAGCTCCATGCATGCTCGAGAATAATGAGTATTCTGTTTTTTAAGGTAGAAGGTTCTATATATATCTATGAGGTCCACCTGTTCCAGTGCATCATTCAAAACTCTTATTTCTTTGTTGATTTTCTGCTTAGATTATCTATTTATTGCTCAGAGTGGAGTGCTGAAGGTTCCAACTATTAATGTATTATTATCAATATGCTTCTTTATTTTGGTTAACAGTTGGCTTATGTATTTGACTGTTCCCTTTTTGAGAGCATAGATATTTATAATTGTTAGACCTCCTTGTTGGATAGACCCTTTAAGAATGCTATAGTGTCCTTCTGTATCTCTAACTATAGTCTTTAGCTTAAAATTAAATTCAACTGATATGAGAATTATTACCCCAGCTTTCTTTTGAGTTCCATTGGTATGAGAGATAATTCTCCATCCCTTCACTTTCAGTATGGATTTATCTTTAGGTTCACAATGAGTCTCCTATAGACAGAATATGGATGGGTCCTGTCTTTTTAGCTAATCTGCACCCCTGTGCCCTTTTATGGGAGCATTTAGGTCATTCACAATGAGAGTGATTACTGACAGATAAGATTTTATTGTCATCATGTTGCCTGTGAAGTTCTTATTTCTATGGATTGTCTCTGTATATCTCTGTTCTGTATCACTCCTGGGGTCTTTCTCCTTTTATAGAACCCTCTTAATATTTCTTGCAGGGCTGGCTTAGTGGTCACGTTTTCTTTCAGTTTCTGCCAGTCCTGGAAGCTCCTTATCTCTCCATCCATTCTGAAACACAGCCTTGCCAGATAATGAATTCTTGGCTGCGTATTCTCATTTAATACCCTGAATATGTCTTAACAGCCTTTCCTGGCTTGCCGGGTCTCTGTGCACAGGTCTGATGTTATTCTGATGTTCCCCCCTCTGTACATAAGGAATATTTTCCACCTAACTGCCCTTAAAATGGTTTCCTTGGTTCTAAGATTTGCAAATTTTACTATTACATGCCTGGGTGTTTGTCTGTGCTCCTTGATCTTTGAGGGGGTATTCTCTCTGCCTCTAAGACAATGATGCTTGTTTCATTCCCCAGATTAGGGAAGTTCTCAGCTATAATTTGTTCAAGTATATTTTCTAGTACTATCTCTCTCTCCACCCCCTCAGGGATCCCAATAATTCTGACATTGGGACATTTCATGGCATCATTTATTTCTCTAATTCTGTTCTCATGTATTTAAGCTATTTTTCCCAGGCCTCCTTCTGCTCCTTCTTTTCTATCAGTTTGTCTTCAAGATCACTAATTTGTTCTTCTGCCTCATTTACCCCAACTGTTAGAATATCCATATTAAATTGTATCTCACTGATAGCATTTTTAAGTTCTGCCAGATCTGCTCTCATTTCTGCACTTAGCTAATCTACGTTGCCATTAATAGTTTTCTCCAGCTTGACTATTGTCTTCATAACTGCTACCCTGAAGTCTATTTCTGACATCTTGCTTAGATCCATATCCCTTAGATCTACAGGAGAAGCCATTGTTTCTGTGTCCTCCTCCTCTGTTGAGTTGTGGTTGAGGGGCTGTACAGCCAAAATTATCAACCACAATCTAGGCAAGGTAGCACCCTGGGAAGGTTCAGAGCAATCAGAAGTCACCGCCAAAAAGAAACAAAAAAAAGAAAATCCAAAATGAGACCCAAGAGTAAGATTTATAAAGTACGAAAACAAAAAACAAACAAACAAAAAAATGGCCAACAAAGCAACAACAAAACAAACTAAAAGGAACTCAAAATAAAAGAGGTGGGGTGATGGGAAGGTGGCTAGAATCCCTCAGTGTGCGTGAGGAAGTGTATTTCAGTTCTTCCTGGGTGTATTTTGTTCTCTTTGTTAGAGAACTCTACCTCTCAGAGATACAGGGAAATTAAAACTGGTGTATATGTAAAGGTATTATTAAATAGGGAAAAAAGGACTACATTGAAGCTTGTATCTATCTATCAATCTACAGAAAGAAAAAGAAAGCATATGTATGAAAAAGTTCCAATTAAAAAGTTAGTATGGTATATGTTGTATTAAGCATCTGGTTGAAATGATAAGTAGATTAAAAAAAAGGCAAACAAACAAGAAACACGAGAAAGAATTTAAAAAGAGAGAGAGAGAGAGAAGTTGTATCTAAGAAATATACAGGCTGAGAGGCAACAGCAGGAACTTAATATACTGTTTTCCCCTGGTGTTGGGGTTTTACAGTTTTATGGGGACACTGTCGTCCCCTTTGTTCTGTTTGTTCTGTTTGAGTGCTTTTATCCATCCCTTTCCGTCTTGCAGTTACTGGTCTCCAAGCTATCGCTGGTCCCCAAGTGCAGGGTGCTTTTGTATTGGGGTATTATTTTCTGGTGGCTAGTTTCTGGTGGCTCCCTTCCCTTTTCTGTTTATCCTCCTATGTCTCTCTGTGCAATCCCAACTCTGTCTTTTGTACCTCTCAACTGATGATCCTTTGCCCCCATAGAGATCCAGACGTGTATAATCTTACATCTCAGACTGATTTCATGATTCAGAGCGGCTTGGTAGATTTTTAGCTAAATTCAGGGGACCAATTGAAAAGGAGTCCCCCACTCCTCTGCCATCTTGGTAGAACTTGAGAATCTTTTTTTTTTTTTTTTTCATTTTTTAAAGTTAGTTTCAGAGGTAGAATTTAGTGATTCATCAGTTGCATATAACACTCAGTGCTCATTACATCAAGTGCCCTCCTTAATAACCATCGCCCTGTTACCTCATCCCCATTCTCCCCCACCCCTACATGAACCCTCTTTTTTTCCTAGAGTTCAGTGTCTCCTATGGTTTGTCTCCCTCTCAATTTTCGTCTTCACTTTTCCTTCCCTTCTTCTATGTTCATCTGTTTTGTTTTTTAAATTCCACATATAAGAGAAATAATATGGTATTTGTTTTTCTCTGACTGTCCTGTTTCACTTAGCACAATACCTTCTAGTTCCATCCATGTTGTTGCAAATGCAAATGTTAAGATTTCATTCTTTTTGGAGGCTGAGTAATATTCCATTAAATATATATACACCACATCTTTATCAATTCATCTCTCAATGACCATTTGGGCTCTTTCCATATTTTGACTATTGTGGACATCACTGCTATAAACATTGGGGTGCGTATGCTCCTTTGAATCACTGTGTATTCTTTGGATAAATACCTAGCAGTGCAACTGCTGGGTCATCAGGTAGCTCTATTTTTAACTTTTTCGAAGAACCTCCATATTGATTTCCAGAGTGGCTGCATCAGTTTGTGTTCCCACCAACAGTGTGAGAATGTTCTCCTTTCTCTGCATCTTTACCAACATCTGTTGTTTCCTGAGTTGTTAATTTTAAGCCATTCTGACAGATGTAAAGTAGTATCTCATCATGGTTTGGACCTGTAATTCCCTGATGCCAAGTGATGTTGAACATTTTTTCATGTGTCCATTGGCCATTTGTATGTCTTCTTTGGAGGAATGTCTGTTTATGTCTTCTGCCATTTATTGACCGGATTTTTATCTTTTGGATGCTGAGTTTGATAGGTTCTTTACAGATTTGGGATACTAGCCCTTTCTCTGAAATGTCATTTGCATTTATCTTCTCCCATTCTATAGGTTGCCTTTTAGTTTTGTTGACTATATCCTTTGCTGTTCAATTTTTTTTTTAATATTGATTAAGTTCTCTTGCCTTCAGAGACTTGCCTAGCAAGAAGTTGCTGCAACTGAGATCAAAGAGGTTGCTGCCTGTGTTCTCCTTTAGAATTTTGATGGATTCCTGTCTCATATTTAGGTCTTTCACCCATTTTGAGTTTATTTTTGTGTATGGTATAAGAAAGTGGTCCAGTTTCATTCTTCTGTGTGTGGGTGTCCAATTTTCCCAACATCATTTGTTGAAGAGACTATCTTTTTTCCACTGGATATGCTTTCCTGCTTTAACACAAATGAGTTGACCACAGAGCTAAGGGTCCACTTCTGGGTTCTCTATTCTGTTCCATTGAACCATGTGTGATTTTTTGTGCCAGCACCATACTGTCTGGATGATTACAGGTTTGTAATACAGCTTAAAGTCTGGAATTGTGATGGCTCCAGCTTCAATTTTCCTTTTCAACATTCCTTTGTCTATTCAGGGTCTTTTCTCATTCAATACAAATTTTAGGATGGTTTATTCCAGTTCTGTGGGAAAAGTTAATGATATTTTGATAAGGATTGTTTTGAATGTGTAGATTTCTCTGTAGCATAGACATTTTTGAAATATTTGTTCTTCTAGTCCTTTATCAGTTTTAGCAATTTTGGGATGGAGTCTTTTGAGTTTTCCACATAGAGTATCATGTCATTTGCAAAGAGTTAGAGTTTGACTTCTTTGTTAATTTGGATGCCATTTATTTCTTTTTGTTGTATGATTCTTTAGGCTAGGATTTCCACAACTATGTTGAATAATGGTGGTGATAATGGACATCTCTGTTGGGTTCCTGACCTTAGGAGAAAAGCTTTCAGTTTTTCCCCAATGAGGATGGCATTCACTTTGGGATTTTTGCATGTGGTTTTATGATATTGAAGTATGTTGCTTCTATCCCTACATTGCAGAGAGTGTTTATCATGAAAGGATGTTGTATTTTTTCAAATGCTTTTTCTGCAGCTATTGAGAGGGTCATGTAGTTCTTGTCCTTTTTTTTTTTCTTTTTTAATGTGGTGTATCACATTAATTGATTTGTGGATGTTGAACTACCCTTGCAGCCCAGGGATAAATCCCACTAGGGTGTGGTGAATAATTCTTTTAATGTACTGTTGGATCCTATTAGCTAGTTTCTTGGTGAAAATTTTTGCATCCATGATCATCAGGGTTATTGGTCTATAATTCTCTTTTTTTGGTAGGGTCTTTGTCTGGTTTGGGGATCAAGGTATGCTGGCCTCATACAATGCATTTGGAAGTTTTCCTTCCATTTCTATTTTTGAAACAACTTTAGGAGAATAGGTATTCTTTTTTAAATGTTTAGTAGAATTCCTCTTGGAAGCCATCTGGCCCTAGAATCTTGTTTATTGGGAGATTTTTGATTACTGCTTCAGTTTCCTTGCTGGTTTTGGGTCTGTTAAAGCTCTCTAGTTCACCCTGTTTCTTCTTATATGTTTCTAGGAATTTATACATTTCTTACAGTTAGTCCAATATTTTGGCATAAGTTTTTCATAATATTGTCTTGTAATTCTTTGTATTTTTGTGGTATTCATTATTATTTCTCCTCTCTTATTTGTGATTTTATTTATTTGGTTCTTTTCTATTTTCTTCTTGATAAGTCTGGCTAGAGTTTTGTCAGTTTTATTGATTTTTATTGTTTTTTAAAGAAACAGCTCCTGGTTTCACTATTTTTTTTTAAGTTTCTATATCCTTTATTTCTGCTACAATCTTTATTATTTTCCTTATGCTGGCTTTAGACTTCATTTGTTGTTATTTTTCTAGCTCCCTTATGTGAAAGTTTAGGGTTTTTTTTTTTTGAGATTTTTCTTGCTTTTGAGGTAGGCCTGATTTGGTATATCCTTCCCTCTTAGGACCACTTTTGGTGCATCCTAAAAGTTTTGGATCATTGTGTTTTTTTTTCCTTTGATTCCATGTATCTTTTTAAAATTTCTCTAATTTCCTGGTTGACCCATTTGTAATTTAGTGCCATGTTGTTTAACCTCCATATATTTGTGTGTTCTTTCCAAATTTGCTTCTTGTCATTGACTTCTAGTTTTACAGCATTGTTTAGAAAAGTGCATGGTATGATTTCAATCTTTTTATATTTGTTGATGATTTGTGACATAATATGTGATCTATACTGGAGAATATCCCAGGTGCACTAGAAAAGAATGTGTATTCTTCTCTTTTATGATGAAATGTTCTGAATATATCTGTTAAGTCCATCTGGTCCAGTGTGCCATTCAAAGCCATTGTTTCCTTATTGCTTTTCTGCTTAGATGATATGTCCCTTGATGTAAGCAAGGTGTTAAATTCCCCTTCTTTTATCATATTATTATCAATTAGTTCCTTCATGTTTGTTATTATTGTATATATTTGGGTACTCCCATGTTGGGTGCATAAAATTTACAATTGTTAGATTTTCTTATTGGATTGTCCCATTTATGATTATATAATGCCCTTCTTTGTCTCTTGTTACATTCCTTGTTTTTAAGTTTAGTTTGTCCAATATAAGTATTGCTTCTCTGGCTTACTTTTTACACCTAGTTGCATGATAAATGTTTCTCCATGCCCTCACTTTAAATCCACAGTTGTCTTTAGGTCTAAGATGAGTCTCTTGCAAGTGGCAGATAGATAGGTTTTGTTTTTTTATCTATTCTGACACCTTATGTCTTTTGGTTGGAGCATTTAGTCCATTCACATTCAGAGTAATTATTGGTATAATCCCTGTACCAAGGGATGAAAGATTACTCCAAACTTTGCTGTGAAAGAGGAGAAGAAAAGGGGGTCAATACTCAGAGAGGAAGATTCTTTGTTCTTCTTTGTTCCTGCCTTTATTGGCCCTTCAGGATAATCACAAATCCTTATCACTGTTTCTCAAGCACATGATGTGTGACATAGAGTCTTACTGGAACTGGTAGGATCTGTTTAAGGAAAGATATGATATACTAATCTGCATGTTCTAAGAGTTCTGCTAAACATAGTCTAGGGGACAATGCATACATCTCTTAGATCACAGAGCAGCTATTTGGGCTAAGAAAGCTTTGGGGAAGGCAACTCTTAGTGGCATTCCTAGGGCAGAGTGGTCACGCAGTCCTTGGTATTCCAAAGGCCTACACCCTTCTCTGAATCCTTCCCTGCCCCCCAGAGGCCTCCATCTATAATACCAGCAAGGTATTGTAGATGATTTCATGCTCTACATTAACCTTCACAGTGATTGTGAACACCTTTAGTTTTTGTTTGTTTGGGAAATACTTTATCTCTCCTATTCTGAATGACTGTCTTTCTGGCTAGAGCATTCTTGGCTGCAGATTTTTTCCATTCAACATCTTGTATATATCATGCCACTCCTCTGGCTTGCCAAGTTCTGTAGAAAGATCTGCAGCTAGCCTTATGTGTCTTTCCTTGTAAGTTAGGGACTTCTTTTGTCTTGCTACTTTTATGACTTTTTTTCTTTATATCACTATACTTTGCAAATTTAATTACAATTTGTCTTGGCATAGGTCTGCTTTTCTTGACTCTTTTGGGGGCTCTCTATTCCTCCTAGATCTGGATATCTGTATTTTTCTCCAGATTAGGGAAGTTTTGAGCTATCATTTCTTCAAATAAATTTTCTGCCCACTTCCTCTCTTTTCTCTTGGGTCCTCTATAATAAGAATGTTATTACTTTTGATGGAATCTTTGAGTTTCCTAAGTATATTATTGTTTTGCTTAATTTTTATCACTCTCTTTTGTTCAGCTTTATTACTTTCCATTACCCTGTCCTGTAGGTCACTAATTTGTTCCTCTGCTTTTTCTAACTTGCTGTTCATTCCATCAGGAGTGTTTCTCATTTCATTTATTGTGCCCTTTATTTCTACTATGCTATTCCTTAACTCTGTGTGAAGGTTCTCATGTCTTCCATGGTTTTCTCAATTCTAGTCAGTATCCTTATGATCATTGATTTAAATTATTTATCAGGCTTGTTTCTTATATCTGTTTTGTTTACATCTCTGGCTGTGGTTTTGTACTATTCATTCATTTGGGATAAATTTCTCTGTCTCCTCATTTTGTCTATCTCTATTTCTCTATGTTAAAAGTGTCAGCTATGTCTTCTTCTCTTGGAAGAAATGAGTTTATGAAGAAGATATCCTGGAATGCCCAGAACAGTGCAGTGTCCCCCATTTACCAGAAACTGGCACTTTGAATCATTATCTTGTGTATGTCACTTACTTTGTGCTATTGTGTCTGAGTCATTTTTCCTTTCTGTGCAGTCATCAGTACTCACTCTGTTTGTTGAAGGCTGTGCTCACTCTCTGTTTTACTAGTGGAACCCATGGAGGCCAGCTGTGGGGTGGCAATTCTGCAAGGGAAATTGGGAGCAGGGTGGTGGTGTTTATAAAATTTGTGCTAGGCCCCTTGTCCTACGCCAGGTGCCCTGAAGTGCTATAGGGGCCAGGGGTTGTGTGCTGGGGTGGGCATGGGTATGAAGCTGGGTGTGCTATACAAAGGGGGTAGGGCACGCAGTTGGACACAGTGTGGTACCTGGGTGATGTGGGCAGCTGCAGCTGTGCACCTGCCATCTGGGTGCATATGAGATGGTGCCTGAGGGTGCAGGGCAGGGTGCATAGCTGGGCATGGTGGAGCAGTGGAGGCCTGGGGCTCCCTGCTGGACAACATCACTGGTGGTATGTGGCTGGGCATGGCAGGTGAGAGCAGCTGGGCCATGGGGCTGGGTGTGGTGCATGTTGACAGCTTGGGGTATGAGGTTGTGTGAGATATAAGAGGTTGGCTGCAGGCGCTTGGCTGGGTATGGTGCTGTGGATGTGTGCTGAGCATGGTGGCTGCTTTGCACCAGGCCAGCTGGGCACAACACCCATGTGACTTTAAAGAAAATTTTCCCTGAGCCCATGGCTATGGCAAGCAGATTAGGAGTGGGTGAGTCCTCAGAACTCCTTGGTTTGGTGCACTGTTAGCAGGTTAGGTAGCATGTATCTGTGCAGCTTCTGCATCCCACAGGTATCTCTGGTTATGCTAGGAAGGCAGGGAAAGAAATTGGTGCCTGCCATCGCCCTTATTTTCTAAGAAGTCCTACAACACATTCAGAAATCATTAAAAAAAGATATGTCAACTGTTTGCCCCTGGTGTTTTGTAAACTGCTGTTTCTATGTTGCCTCTCCATGCAGGCTGCTGGCCCTCCTGACTCCGGGTTCCAAGCCTAACTAGTTTTACAGACTCAAGGAATTCACCCCCACTGGTTTTCAAAGACAAACTTTATGAGGATTAGTCTTCCCCATGCAAAGCTACTGTAATCAAAATTATACGGTACTGGTATTAAAACAGGCCCATAAGCCAATGGAACAGATGCAAGAATGTAGAACTAGGCCCAAACATATACAGTTAACTAGTATTTCACAAGAGAGCTCATAGTAGAGAAAAGATAGTCTTCAACAAGTTGTGCTGGGAAAATTGGATATTTCCATGCAAAACTCTGAAACTAAATGCCTGTCTTACATGACCATAAAAGTTAAATTTAAATAGATTAAGGGTTAAATGTAAGACCTGAAACCATAAAACTCATAGAAGGAAACATTTTTTTTAATTTTTTTGGTTATGACACCTAGCACACAAGTAGCAAAATCAAAAAAGCAGGTAAGATTGCATCAAACCAAAAAACATGTGCTTATTGTTTTAATGCTAAGCTAGTACATCATAATTAAAGTTTAACAGAAAGAGTGATAACATCAATCCTTATTTCTGATTTTTAAAAGAAAGTCTATGGATCACCAGTTGATAATGATGTTTGCTATCAGCCTACAGTAAATATACTTTATCAGATTATAAAATTTCCCCTCTATTTCTAGTTTTCCTAATTTTTAAATTACAAATAGTCATTTTTACTGAATATTTCTGTACCTATTTAATTGAAAAATCATATGGTTTTCCTCCTTTTATTAGTTAATTTGGTACTTACATTAAGAATTCAATCTTTAAGAGCTAGATAGATCTGGGCTATTCACCTAGTTCTTACTTCTAATCATACGTGATTTTAGGCAAATTTCTTAACCTCTCTGATATTCTGTTTTATTATCTGTAATTGAGGTATAAAATAAAAACTTTGCTGTACTAATGTGATGAATAAATTGCAATGTATATAAAATCTTTCTTAGAATTTTCTAATTCAACAAACATTAGTTCATGTTTCCTCATATTTTGTTGATGGCTTATAAACCCTGGAGTGAAAAACTATTTAAAAAATGTTGGTAGGCTTAATGCAAAGCAAGTATTTATAACATTCTATTTTGTTAGATAAATTCCAAAAGAAACTAAAAGGAAAACAAATAAATAAAAACAACAAAGAGCATTTGTTATACCCCTAAGCTATAAAATGAAATTAATGATGCTACTGATGTAGATGAATTATGCAAATGATAACATAAAAGATTTCAAATACACAAAATCTTCAGAGACATTGCTATAATGAAAACTTAAATATTCCTCAAACTTATTTGATATTGACATATCATGCCAATAAAGAAAAGCTGTACTCCAGATGAAAGAGGACAGATTTTCTAGCATCACGTTCAATATTTGTCTTTTTAAAAAATTTTGTTGGAATGAGTAGAAATAACTTAACAGTGTTTTGTCAGTTGGTTGAGAAACTTCTTTTGCTTTTAAAGTATAATTTTAGGCAGACAGAAGATTAGTTATCTTGATCCACAGCACTACAGTCCTGCCCATGTAGAAAAATTCTATGTATACACATTGTAGCCTAATATCCCATGGTGCACACTTGGATTGTTTTCAACACACTGAGAATCCTAAACTTAAAAGAGTGACTTTTATTAGCATAAATTTAATGAGTAAATTACATTGTTTTTAAAAATCCTCATTCTGAGTTGTATCACTAAATTTTTTGAAAAAAAAAATCACTGTTAAAGGGGAAAAAAGAAACCCTTTTTCATAAACATGCTTAAATTTAAATCACTTCTCCTCCTGCACAAGTAAACCTTTGTGTTGAATTTTAATTAAGGGACATTAAAAAAAAAGCTGATTTAAATCCTGTGGTTCAGTTAACCAATATTCTATGCTTTTGTTTTTCATTTCTCTTTTGGCCTCTGCTTCTCATGTATGAAGTTGTTTGTGCCCAGAAAGCAGGACTATTTATACGTTTCAATAGAATACCAGAGAAGCAGGACTAAGAACATTCTTTAAAAATCATAACATCGTATATCTGTTTCTTTTAAGAAGGAATAAATGTGGACAATATAAATACAAATAGAAAACACATGACTCTACTCCCTTAGTTTGCCAAGTAGCATATGCTTCTCATGTTTTGTAATTCCAAATTAATTTAGATCAGATTCTTATATTTTATAAATCATTGAATTGGATATCTTTATACCACTGTCAATTATTTCATGTGGACAAATTTGCTTAATGCTTACATTTTTCATTACCGTGCTAACGGCATTTGATTGCACTTTGGTGTCTTCTGCTGTCAAAAAAGCCAGAATGAAACATCAGAAGGAAGATTGAATGGTTTTCCTTTCATTACCTCTGCAAGGGACTCATTTTTTTATTTATATGACTGTTCTAACTATGGTAGAATTTTATGATAAGGAAAAATAAATTGTACCCTAAGGTAATATTCCCATTTTGATGGATTATAAAACATGTTAAAATTGGTCATTACAAACTATAATTCTTCATGGCTTCAAACCCTGTTAGTATAGTTTTTTTGAATTATAAAAAATAGCGATCAATTTAGTTGGTGCTATTAAATGACAATGCATTCAGACTGCAGCATTGTAAAATGACAGCACCAGATATCAGAGTTCGTGTACTTTACTCCTGTTGTTTTGAATGAAAAACAGCTTTGTCTCCTATACTTATAGACTGGTGAGAATGACAATGGGGTCTGAATCATTACAACATGTTTGAGGCATGAAGGACACTTGAATTCATATTTCACAGGAAACAAAATTACAATTATTCCCTAATAATGAAGGCGGACATATCATTAATAACAATTAAAGTGTGAGAGAAAAATATGCTCACAAACCAAACAAAATCTCAGAGAACAAAGAGAGCTGATTTTTTTTTTAAGATTTATTTATTTACTTCAGAGAGGAAATGAGTAGCGGGGAGCAGAGACAGGGGGTGAATTCTTGAGCAGACTCCCTGCTGAGTGGGGAGCCCAATTCAGGCTTGATCCCAAGACCCAGAGATCATGACCTGAGCCAAATTCAAGAATTGGCTGCTTAACCAAATGAGCCATCCAGGTACCCCAAGAGAGCTGTTTGTTTGTTTGTTTGCTTGCTTTGTTTTAAAGATTTTATTTATTTGCTTGAAAGAAAGTGAAAGAGAGCAAGAGAGAGAGTACAGAGGGAGAGGAGAAGCAGAACTTCCCCTGAGCAGAGAGTCTGATCCCAGGACTCCAAGATCATGACTTGGGCCAAAGACAGATGTTTAACCTACTGAACCACACAGACACCCTTAGAGCTGGTCTTAACAGCTGAATAAAACTTGGAATTTTTGACGGTATGTTAATAAAATTATTCTTACAGATTTCTCAGCAATCTTCCAACAGTACTAGATTTCCTAATATAAAATTTTTTGCTAATTGTAGCTCATGTTTAAAATGTCTTTCTTCTTCCTTTCATCATTTGGATGGGACAATGGGCTGGATACAGTCACAGCTGGCTTCCTATTTAATCTACATAGTTCCTAGAGCAGGGGTTATAATTATCATATTATAGACATGGAAAGTGAATTTTAGAGACTATATGATTTGCCCTAAGCCATATTCCTAATATGTGGCAGAGCTGGAGCTCAAACTTACACTTAGGTTCTTAATTCTTTGGTCTTTTACTTTGCTCATTTTCTTTCTTTTGCACTTTACTTTTATTTGTATTGCTATGAGCATGAAAACACTTAAAATTTTCTTTCCAAATCTAAATAGAGCCCAAATAAAACAATAAAACAGTACAATTGTAAAAAGTATAATAAAAATAAAAAACAAATTAAAAAAATAGTTATTTTAAATAATAAATAAATAACTAAAGGCAAAGCTAATTAAAAAAAATCAACAACCAGAGGTGTAATCTGGTAAAATATTCAAATTGCATGAAGAATCTCACAAGTGTAAATCCATATTAAACACAAAAGAGGAAAAAACAGGTCATCTTCTAATACCCAACAACATTAAACACTAGAAGGAAAAAAAGGACCATGGAGGTTTTTAAAAAAATATATATATAACTTAAGATTTCTAAACTTTGTGTTATTGCAGGAAGTCAAGAGAGATGTTCTCACATAAGCAGGATTAAAAAAAACTTTGTAATCTTGAATGCCAACCAGAGGAAAGGTACCAAGAAGAGAGGTAACTAGACAATAGGGTAATGGATTAAACTTATATATGCATTTAATTATTAAAATAACTTTTTCAAAAATTCATGATATGAAAAAAGGTTTAAAAAACATAGGATTTTAACTGCAGACTACATCCACAAAAACTGGAAAGAAAGGGTTCACAAAACTACTATATCATAAATTTCTACCAATATAGTAAAATCAAAATGATTTGTAAATTCATTTTAATAACTAAACATAAAAAGACTGCTGGAAAACTTTATAGCACAATGGAGGAAAAAACATGTACCTTGTAATTTCTCCATCTAAGGTTTGAATCCTTGATCACATATTTTCAGATCCTGTGATTTTGTGCATGTTTGTTACTCAGGGCTTCACTTACATTTATAAAGGAGAGATAGTAGTGCCTATTTTACTGGATCATTTTGAGTTTACTACAGATAAAATTCCCAGTGCAGTGCTTGGCACATTTACCTTATGTGAAAACTTCTTTCTCCCTTTACTATTTTTACATAGATCAAATAACTTTTTAGGATTATGGTACATATTTTAATATGACTGAAATATTTTCTACATATATTATCTGATTATTGCTACATGAACAAGTTTTGTATTTTTTTCTTGCTTCCAGACACTTCATTGGTTTACAAGATAATTTTAATGGTTTTGTTTTAATTTCTTAACTATCTTGCAAATAATTATAATTTATCTCTTTCTTTTGGTTCAAAATTTTACTGTTTTGTTGAGAGCACAATAATGGTTTTAGGTTATCATTTTCACTATTAATGTAATACTGACCATTTGAAATGATGTGTGTGTGTGTGTGTGTGTGTGTGTGTGTGTGTGTGTGTGTGTGTTGTGTGCGTGTGTATACAGATACATTCATATTAAGACTACCTCATAATAGAACTACCAGGGAAGATGGCCTGGGTAGGAGGGCCATAGGCTCACCTCTTCCTAATATAACCAGATAGCACCCAGAACAGTGTAAATAACCCAGAAAATGACCTGAAGACCAGCAGAATAAACTCTACAGCTAAATGTAGAGAAGAGGCCATGTCAAAGAGGGTCAGAAGGGTGAAGATACAGTAAGGAACTCAGTGGACTTATGGAACTGTCTGTGGGAGGGATGGACACACTACAGGCATATAGAGGAGAGAGAAACAGATGCCCACACTGGGCAGTCTGAATAGGGAAGATGAATCCCCATAATATTTGGCTTTGAAAACCAGAGGGGCCCAATTTCATGAGTTGTTACAACCAGCAGGACTTAAACTTGTAACTAAAAAAGAAAAAAATGGGTGAGCTCAGTTTTAGAAGAGCTGATGGGCAAGAGAAAACTGAGTCCCTACACTTACAGAGACAGCACAACAAACAGCCCATGGCGATATAGCATATAAGCAACAGTTTAGGACCTCTGGCAGATGGGGGGAGAGTTGCTTACTAATCTCAGAGTGTGTTGTGGGGGGATAAGAATCACTGGGGAACTCCTCTAGGAACAAAGGCACTAGAAGGCACCACTTGCCTCCCCCACCTCCAGTATAAACACAAAGCCACATGTGGAACTCACTACTCAATCTGCTAGCACTGCTCTTCACCATCACCCCATCACCCCATCACCCTGTGTTTCTGCCAGTCCATCCTTCCAGATGACCTACCTTGATCATGGCAAGGCATCCCACAGAGGAATGGTAGTATGCATAACTTGTGAGGGGTTTAGGGGTGCACACCTTCCTACTGTACTGTGCTTAGGTGGATATGCTCTCTCAAACCTGCTACTGGCCAGAGCCCATAATGTGTGATGGCACAGGCTTAACAGAGTGCATGTAGCCTCTATAGAGCCCAGCACCATGCCAAAGAAACTCCTACATCAGAGAGAGGGAAAGATAATTGCACTTAGTAGTCAGAAGGAGATGCAGCAGGGGCCTGGAGGCAGACAACTGGTCAGACAACAGTCTGACTGACTGTTGATCAATGAAGCTTCCCAGAGTACAACACAGGGGAAGCACCATGAAGTTTGCTACTACTGCATCTCTGACAAATGCATAATCTGACTCAACTGAAGCCCAAGGTGGCCCCAGACTGGCCCACTAACATGACAGAGATCAGACATGCCTGCAACAGGCAGAGAGACAGTGCACATTAGTGGACTGAAAAAAAAAAAAAAGTGGCTCAACCACTACAGCAAAGCATATGCATTGCACATACGAAATACCCATAAAGCACCAGATTCTGGTGGACAGGGGATACTGCATGGATCTTTTCTTCATTAGTCCATTACTTCCAAGTACAGAAGATGTAACTTTCCTAACACACAGAAGGAGACACATAGAATTAGACAAAATTACAAGACAGAGGAATATGTCCCAAATGAAAGAAAAGAACAAAATCTTAACAAGAAATGTAAGTGAAACAGACATAAGTAACATGTTTGATAAAGAATTTGAAGTAATGACCTTAAAGATACTCACTGGACTTAAGAAAAGAGTGGAGTACCTCAGAGAGATAAAAAGGAAATATTCAGAGATGAAGAATACAACAAATGAAATAAAAAGTACACTAGATGGAATAAATAGTAGATTAGAGAAAGCAGCAAAACAAATCGGTGATTTGGAGGACAGAGTAATAAAAAGCAATCAAGCTGAGCTGGGGAGAGAAAAAAGAAATTGCAAATGAGATAGACTTAGGGACTCAGCAACACCATCAAACATAGTAAGATTCATATTATAGGGATCCCAGAATAGAGAAAGAAAAGGGGGCAGAAAATTTACTTGAAGAAAAAATAACTGAAAACTTCTTGAATCTAGGGAAGGAAACAGATACCCAGATTCAGGAGGTACAGAGATTGCCCCAGTAAAATTAACCCAAGGAGGTCCACACAAAGACATATAATAATTGAAATGGCAAAACGTAGCCATAAAGGGAGAATTTTAAAGCAGCAAGAGAAAAGAAAGCAATTACGTACGAGGGAAAACCCATGAGACTATCAGCTGATTTTTCAGCCAACATTTTGCAAGCCAGAGGAGAGCGTCATGATATATTCAAAGGGCTGAAAGGGAAAAAAAAATCTGCAGTCAAGAATATGTAATCTAGGGCACCTGGGTGGCTCAGTGGGTTAAGCCGCTGCCTTCGGCTCAGGTCATGATCTCAGGGTCCTGGGATCGAGGCCCGCATCGGGCTCTCTGCTCAGCAGGGAGCCTGCTTCCCTCTCTCTCTCTCTCTGCCTGCCTCTCCATCTACTTGTGATCTCTCTCTGTCAAATAAATAAATAAAATCTAAAAAAAAAAAAAAAAGAATATGTAATCTAGGGACGCCTGGGTGGCTCAGTTGGTTAAGCAGCTGCCTTCGGCTCAGGTCATGATCCCAGCGTCCTAGGATCGAGTCCCACATCAGGCTCCTTGCTTGGCGGAGAGCCTGCTTCTCCCTCTGCCTCTGCCTGCCATTCTGTCTGCCTGTGCTCGCTCTCTCTCCCTCTCTCTCTGACAAAAAAAAAAAAAAAAAAAAAAAAAAAAAAAAAAAATCTTTAAAAAAAAAAAAAGAATATGTAATCTAGCCAGGCTTATCAATCAGGATAGAATGAGAGATGAAGAGTTTCACAAACAAGCAAAAGTTAAAGGAATTCATGACCACTAAACCAGCCCTAGAAGAAGTGTTAAAGGTGACTCTTTGAGCTGAAAGGAAAGTCCGTAAGTGGGAGTAAGAAAAGTAGAAGCACAAAAGCAGTAACAGTAAGTATATCTCTAAAAATCAGTTAAGGGACTCACAAAATAAAAGGATATAAAGTATGACACCATAAACTTAAAATGTGAGGAGGAGAGCAACAAAGAATGACTTCAAACTTAGGCAACCATCAAATAAATAGAGACTGCTAGAAACACAAGATGTTATGTTAGAAGACAACACAACCAAATTGTAACCACAAATCGAAAACCGCTAATAGATTATGCAAAAAGTGATGAGAAAGGAATCCCAAGTATTTCACTGAAGAAAGCCAACAAACCATGAGAGAAGAGATCAAGAAAAGAAAGGAGCAGAGAAGAACTACAAAACAACCATAAAATAAGTAACAAAATGGCGATGGATACATATCTATCAATAATTACTTTGAATGGAAACAGACTAACTAGTCCAATCACAAGACATAGGGTGATGGAATGGATAAAAAACAAGACCCATCTACATGTTGTCTACAAGAGACACATTTCGGACCTAAAGACATGTGCACGTTAAAAGTGAAAGAATGCAGGGGCGCCTGGGTGGCTCAGTGGGTTAAGCCGCTGCCTTCGGCTCAGGTCATGATCTCGGGGTCCTGGGATCGAGTCCTGCATCGGGCTCTCTGCTCAACAGGGAGCCTGCTTCCGTCCCTCTCTCTCTGTCTCTCTGCCTGCCTCTCCGTCTACTTGTGATCTCTCTCTGTCAAATAAATAAATAAAATCTTAAAAAAAAAAAGTGAAAGAATGCAAAAATATTTATTATGCAATTGGACATGAAAAGAAAGCTGGGATAGCAATACTTGTATCAGACAAAATAACTTTAAGATAATTCCAGGTGTTAGGTTATACCACAAATGCACTAATCACAACAGTATGGTACTGGCACAAAAATAGACACAAAGATCCATAGGACAGAATAGGAAAATCCAGAAACAAACTCACAAATTTATAGTCAATTAACCTCAACAAAGTATGAAAGAATATCCAAGAGGAAAAACACAGTCTGTTCAACAAAGGGTGTTGGGAAAACTGAATAGCAACATGCAAAACAGTGAAACTGGGCCACTTTCTTATACTATACACAAAAATCAGTTCAACATGGATTAAAGGCCTAAATGTGAGACCTGAAACAAAAATCCTAGAAGACAACACAAGCAGTAACTTCTCCCTATGGAATGGGAGAAGGTATTTGCAAATGACTTATCTGATGAAGGGTTAGTATCCAAAATATATACAGAATTTATACAGCTCAACATCCCCCAAAACCCAAATAATCCAATTAAAAATGGGCAGAAGACATGAACAGAAATTTCTCCAAAGAATACTTACAAATGGCCAATAGACACATGAAAAGATGCTTATCATCACTTATCATCATGGAAATGTAAGTCAAAATTACAATGAGATACCACCTCACACTTGTCAGAATGGCTAAAATCAACAACACAATAAATAAGTGTTGGCAAGGTTGTGGAGAAACAGGAACAGTGTGCATCATTGGTGGGAATGCACACTGGTGCAGCCACTCTCAAAAACAATATGTAGGTTCCTCAATAAGTTAAAAATAGAACTTCTGGGATGCCTGGGTGGCTCAGTCAGTTAAGCAACTGCCTTCGGCTCAGGTCACGATCCCAGGGTCCTAGGATCCAGTCCCACATCAGATCCCTTGCTCGGCAGGGAACCTGCTCTTCCTGCTGCTCCCCTTGCTTGTGCACTCACTCTCTCTCTCTCTCTCTCTCTGACAAATAAAATCTTAAAAAAAAAAAATAGAACTACCCTATGATCCAGTAATTGCATTAGTGGGTATTTATCCAAATACAAAACCACTAATTTGAAAGGATATATACACCCCTGTGTTTATAGCAGTTATTACTTAAATAGCCAAATTAAGTAAGCTCAAGAGTTCATATATATAATGGAATTCCATATATATAATGGAATATTATCCAGCCATAAAAAGGAATAAAATTTTGCTATTTGCAATGACATTAGTGGAGCTAGAAAGTATAATGTTAAGCAAAATAAATAAGTCTGAGAAAGACAGATGCCATATGATTTCACTTACAAGTGAAAATTAAGAAACAAAATAAATGAGTAAAAGGAAAAAAAAAATGAGAAGAAGACAAACCAAGAATCAGACTCTTCACTAAAAAGAACAAACTTACTAGAGGGGAGATGAGACTGGGGACAGGTTAAACAGGTGATGTGGATTGAGGAGTACACTTACCATGATGAGCACTGAGTAAAGCATAGGATTGTTGAATCACTATATTATATGCCTGAAACTAATATAACATGTTTGTTAACTGTACTGGAGTTAAAATAAAAAAAAAAAAACAAAAAAATTTCAAAAGAAAAAACACCTTATTATTACAATTTATCGTCATGTCATCTTTGCCTCTTCTAGATTCTGAGAATTTCTTAGACCATCTTTTTTTTTTTTTTTTTTTTTTTTCCCAAGGCCTTGATGCTTTTGCAGAGCAATATTCAGGTATTTTCCCAAATTTTCCATCTTTGTTATTTGTTTTACTCATGATTAGACTGAGCTATGAGACATTTATTTTATATTTTGTGTTATAATCCAATACTATGTTATTTATTTTGTTGCTTACATTGTTTCAGCTTTGAACATTTCTTTCGCCTATCACATCATTTTGGTTTCTGAGCACTTCCTTACTTTCAGAAACTAAAAGATTGTCCTCAATCATCTTGCTTATTTCTCTGTCAGCCTTACAATGTCAATTCCCCTCAAATTCTTGATTCTTTTTATTGGAAAATAGTATTAGATACAATGATGTAGGTTTTGGGTCTACTAATTATTTCTAGGATTACATTGTTTCTAGGTCCTACTAGCTGACAGATTATGGAAACATATATTATATACACATATTTATTGATATTTCTATATGTACCCATCTGTACCTACATTAAACTAATCATGAGTTCATACAGATGTCAGCTCTAATCCTTTATTGTATGCATCATTTCAGCCTTCTGCCCTTTCTTGTCTATAACCTCCCACTCCATCAGTGAAAAACATGGCTCCCACCATATGCTACCGAATTACTTGATTACATCAATTCCATTATACATTTATAGCTGTCTCAAAATTTTTAACCCTTGCCACTGGGAATTAACTAGAGTATGGTGCTTATATACTGCTCCTTCTACCTAACGGTATCAGACTCCACTAATTTCAAAAGTTACTTAGATTAGCATTTTTGTTTTCCATACACTTTTATGTGGTTGCTTCCCATATTTATAATAAAGTTATTTTTTGGTCACATTCTGCATTCCTTCCTGAGATCACCAACCTCCTAAATGATTTTTTTAGACTTGCATACATTAAGGATCACTATCTGTCCTGCAAAGTTCTATTTATTTTTGGACAAATGCATTGTGTCATTTATCCATTACAGTTCATGACAGTTTCACTGCCCTAAAAAGTCCCCAGTGCTTCACTTATTAAACCACATTTTCCCAAGCCCTCTGCAGCCAAGGATGCATTGACCAGCTATATAATTTTTCGTTTTTTTCCTGAATGTCATATAATTCAAATCACACTGTGTGTAGACTTTTCAGAGTAAATTTTTCATTCAGCAATAAACATTTAGGATTGATCTGTATCTTTTTAGCTTGATAGCTCATTTCTTTTAATTGCTGAATAAAATTCCATTGTATGGAATTTTTCCTGGCTTGGTTACACCCTACTTTCTTTTGACTCATCTGTTGAATGACATGTTGGTTTCTTCCAGTTCTCAGCTATTATGAATAAACAGGTTGTGAACATTCATATACAGCTTTTTGTTTGGATATACATTTTCCAATCAGTTGGGTACTTACCTAGGAATGCAATTGCTAGATTATATGGTAAGATTATATTTAGCTTTGTAAAAAAGCTAATAAACTATCCTCCAAATGACTGTATCATTCCAACTGTAGTGAATGAGACCCCCTCTTGGTCTGCATCCTTGACACTGTTAGTTTTTGATTTTAGCTATTTTCCTAGGATGTGTAGTGACAATCCATTGTCTGTGTGTTTTTTTTTTTTTTTCGTTGTTTTCATTTGAAATTGCCTAGTAAGCTCAGCTTTTCACACACTTTTGAAAAATCATGTTTGTCTCCTTGGTGAGATGTGTTTAGTTCTTTGCTTATTATTTTAATTGGATTTTTATTTTCTTATCATGGATTTTTAAGAGTTCTTTGTATATTTTGGATACAACTCTTTTATCAGATATGCTTTTGCATAATTTTTCTTCCAGTTTATGGCTTGCAAATTTTAGTTTTCTAATACTGATATAACAAATTACATAAACTGGGTGAATTAAATAATACAAGTTTATTCTCCTATTGTTCTAGGGATCAGAAGTCCACACAAACATGGTGTTGCAGATTATATTCCTTCTAGACAATTTAGGGAAAATTCATTTCTTTCTTTTTTCTAGCTTCCAGAGGCCACTTTCATTTGTTGGTTCATGGCTCCATCCTCTGTCTTCAAAGCTAGGAGCATAGTAATTTACTTTCTCTCTGACTGATTCTTCTTCCCTTATTTTATAAGGACCCTGCGTTTACACTGGAATCACCCAGATAATTTAGGGCAGTCTCCCCGTCTGAAGGTCCTTGATTATATCTGCAAAATCCCCTTTGCCATACAAGGTAACGTATTCATAAGATATAGACATCTTTGGGGAGAGGCATTATTTAGTATATCACACTTGTCTTTTGATTCTTTTAGCAGTGTGTTTCTCAAAGCAGAAGTTTGAAAACTTAATAAAGTTCATTTTATCCTTTTTGTTGTTGTTGTTGATGGATTGTGCTGCTGGTATGGTACCTAAAAATTAATGGTCAGAGGCTCCTGGGTGGCTCAGTCGGTTAAGTGGTTGCCTTTGACTCAGGTGATGATCTCAGGGTCCTGGAATCAAGCACCAGATTGGGCTCCCTGTTTCACCAGGCATCTGCTTCTCCCACTTCCTCTGCCCCTCCCCCTGTTCATGCTTTCTGTCTCTCTCAAATAAATAAATAAAATAAATTTTTTTAAAGATTTCATTTATTTATTTGACAGAGAGACACAGCCAGAGAGGGAACACCAGCAGGGGGAGTAGGTAAGGGAGAAGCAGGCTTCCCTTCCCACCAAGCAGGGAGCCCATGTAGAGCTTGATCCCAGGACCATGGGATCATGACCTGAGCAGAAGGCAAACGCTAAACAACTGAGCCACCCAGGCACCCCAATAATTAAAATCTTCAAAAAATAAATAAATAAGAAAAATTAATGGTCAAACTAAAGATCATCTACCTAGATTTTCTCCTTTATTTTCTTCTATAAGCTCTGTAAGTTTGTATTTTCCATGTAGGTTTATGATATATTTTGACTTAATATTTATGAAAGGTGTAAGGTTTGTTTCCAGGTTCATTATTTTGCATAGATATTATTTCTTTATGGCTGCTAGAACAAAATGCCACAAATTGAGTGGCTAAAGATAGTGCAGATTGTTTTCTTTCAGTTCTTGCAATCGAAAATCCAAAATGGGTTTTGGGGCTGTTACTTTCAGGGTCTCTAGAGAGAGTCTTTCTCCATGACGTTCTAGTTCTTAGAGGTCACCAGAATTCCTTGGCTCCAGGGCACTTCCTCCATCTTCAAAACAAGAGCAAACATATTCAAATTTTGGCTTCTGTTGTTAAGCCTGTTTCTCTAAACCCTTACTCTTGCTTTTCTCTTATAAAAGCCTCCTGTGATTACTTGGCCTCATCTGAATAATCCAAAATAATCTTCCCATGTCAATATTCTTTACTTAATCACATCTGCAAAGTCCTTTTCATCATGTAAGGTAACATATTCACAGGGTCTGGGATCTGAAAGTTGACATCTTGAGGAAGGGGAAGCATTATTTTATCTACCAAACATGCAGACATCATATTGTTCCAAAATTGTTGTTGAAAAGACTATATTTAGGGGCACCTGGGTGGCTCAGTTTGTTAAGTGTCTGACTCTTGATCATGATCTCAAGGTCATGAGATTGAGCCCCTCATAGATCTCCATGCAAGGCATGGGGACTGCTTAAGAGTCTCTCTCTCCTTCTGTCTGCCCCCACCCCCCAACTCTCTTTCTTTCTCAGTCAGAAAGAAAAGTAAAGAAAAAGACTATATTTATTCCATTGGGTTGCCTGTAGTCCTTTCCAACAATCTGTTGAATATGTTCATGTGAGTCTGTTTCTGTATGCTGTATGTGTCTAGTCTTCCACCAGCCCCACATCATCTTGATTACATAGCTTTTATGGTGGGTCTTAAAATGATGTAATGTGAGAATTTCAGTTTTATTGCTCTTTAATATTGCATTGCCTATTCTTGACTTTTTGTCTTTAGATTTTTTTAGCAGTGTATTTCTCCAAGCAGGAGTTCAAAACATAATATATATTTTATCATATTTTTTCTTTGATAGATTGTGCATTTGGCATGGTATCTAATAATTGATGGTCAAACCATCAAAGTAAACTTTAAATTTTAAATTCAGTTTGATGATGTTTACAAAATAGCTTTCTAGAATTTTGTTTGAGGCTGTATTGAATCTAAGTATCAAGTAGGGATAATTGACATCCTAGCAACTTAAATGTTCTAATCTATGAATATAGACTATTTCTCCACTTATTTAGACATTATTTGAAATTTTTCATCAGAATTTTGTGCTTTGGACACTAGATCCTGTAAATATATTTTAGATTTATATTGGGTTTTCATTTTTTGGTACTATTGTAATTTCAAATTGGTTTTTTAATTCAAGTTTCAATTATTCATTACTGAGAAGCAATTAACTTTCTGTATTAACTTTCATACTTCATGCAACTGTGCAATAATTGCATATTTTTTCCAGGAGCTTTTGTTTTTGTTTTTTCAATTCTGAAGGATTTTCTACATAAAAAATCATGTCATCTGCAAAAACAAATGAACAAAAAACCAACTATTTTATTTCTTTCTTTCCTATCTATACACTTTTATTTCCTTTCCTTGTCTTACTATACTACCTCTGACTTTCAGTACAATTTGAATGAGAGCAGTGAGAGAGTTCACTCTTACCTCGTTCCTGATCTTGACAGAAAAAGCATTCAGTTTCTCATCACTAAGTATGATATTAACTGTAGGATTTTTGTGGATGCAATTTATCAAGTTGAAGAAGTCCCTATTTCTAGGAGTTGAAAGTTTTCAATCATAAATTAGTGTTATGTTTCTGCTTCTGTTTTCTAGAACAGATTGTGGAGAATTGGTATGATTTCTTCATTAAACATTTGGTAGAACCCACCCGTGTAATTATCTGGGCCTGGTCCTTTCTTTTCTTGAAGATTTTAATTACTGATTCAATTTCTTTAATATATATACAGATCTATTCAGATTATCTATTTCTTCTTTAGGTGAGAGTTAGTAGTTTGTGTCTTTCAAGTAATTTGTCAGTTTCATTTAAGTTATCACACTGATGGACAGAGAGTTTTCCATAGCATTCCCTTAGTATTAACTTTCATTTCTTATAATAGTAAATGATACTCCCTCCTTATTTCTTGGTTGGTGTGGGTAGAGAATTATCAATTTACTGAAATTTTCAGAGATAGCTTTTTATTTTTATCTTCTCTCTTATTTTCTTGTTCTCAAATTCATTTTTTTTTTTTTTACTGTAGTTCTTATTATTTCTTTTCCTTCTGCTTGCTTAAGGCTTACATTGTTTCTCTTTCTCTAGTTTCTTAAAGTGAACTCTTGAATTATTCATTTTAGATCTTTCTTCTTTTCTAATATACGCATTTAATACTACAAATTTACCTCATCATTCTATTTTTGCTTTACTGCAACCCATAAAATTTCATAGGTTGAATTAACTTTCACAACATTTAAACACTTAACTTGAGTTTTCTTCGATCCATTATTGAGTTTGAAGTGTGTTATTTAATCTCCAAATGTTTAGGATTTTCCAGCAATCTTTCTGTTATTTATTTATTAGTTTTTTCCATTGCAGTCTGACAATACATTTCATATGTATTTTCATTCTCTTAAATTTGTTGAAGTATGTCTTATGGTTCAACACATATTATATCTTGGTTAGTCTTCTTTGTGATCTTGAACAGAATCTGTATTCTGCTGTTGTGGGGTGGAGTGTTCTATACAAGTCATGTATATCCAGCTGGTTTGTAGTGTTGCTCAGGTCAATTATATCCTTACTGATTTTTTGCCTGTTTGTTTTATCAACTACTTAAAGAGGATTTGTCTATATTTTTGTGGTTCTAAGACTTTCTTTGGGCCTCCTGTATTTTAATGCTTAATTACTAGGTATATACACATTAAAGATTGTTATGTCTTTTGGTAAATTAAACCTTTCATCATTATTTAATATAACCATTTATCCTTGAAAATATTCCTTTTAGTTAAATTTGTTTTGTCTGAAATTAATGGAGATAGTTCAACTTTTTTGTTATTAGTATTAGCATGGTACATATTTCTCCATTCCTTTAGGTTTTAACTACCTGAATCTTTGTATTTAAAGTAGGTTTCTTGGGGCGCCTGGGTGGCTCAGTGGGTTAAGCCGCTGCCTTCGGTTCAGGTCATGATCTCAGGGTCCTGGGATGGAGGCCCGCATCGGGCTCTCTGCTCAGCAGGGAGCCTGCTTCCCTCTCTCTCTCTCTCTCTGCCTGCCTCTCCGTCTACTTGTGATCTCTCTCTGTCAAATAAATAAATAAAATCTTTAAAAAAAAGAAATAAAGTAGGTTTCTTCCAGATAATCCACAGTTATTTTTTTCTAGTCCATTCTGACAATTTCTGTTTTATACGGTATAATTAAAGTATTCAAATTTAATGGCATTATTGGTATAATTGACTTAACATCTATGATGTTTTTCAAATGTTTTCTCTTCTTTGTATTTATTTGTTTCTTTTTTTCTTTGTTCTCTTCTTTCAATTATTTCATATTATTTCATTTTATCTATTCTCTTAGCATGTCACTTTTTTTTTTTTTTACCTTTTTAGTGATTGGTCTGAAGTTTTAAAATACATTTTTAACCAATCTATCTCTATCTTCAAATAACACTGACCACATTATGTGCAATACAGGTAATTTAGAGTATTCTAGTTTCTCTGTACTGTTCCAGGTGACATTAAGGTCAACCATATCACTTATCTATATATTGTATTAACCAATATGGAATTACTTTAAACAAAAAGTTATCTTTTAGATCATTTAAGAATAAGCAAAAGACTTCATTTTTTTTCATCTCTTACTTCTCCATACTCTCTCCCTCTTTTAAAGCCAATATTTTATTTTCCTAGCTATATAATTTTCTCTCTGCTTGAAGAATATCCTTAATATTTCTTGAAGCCACATCTCCTGGCAAAGAATTTACCCAGTATTTGTCAGTCCATTAAATACTGATTCTCCTTCACTTTTGAATGATATTTTTTTCTGGATATAGAATTCTAGATTAGTATATCTTTTCTTGGAAGTCTTTGAATTGTTCACTCTTCTCTCTTCTTGCTTATGCCATTTATGATGAGAAATCTGCTGTAATTCTTAGCCATGTTTCTTTATAGGTAGGTTTTTTTCCTTCTCATTCTATCTTCTTTCAAGATTCTCTCTCTCTCTCTCTCTTCCCCTCCCTCTCTCTCTCTCTCTCTCTCCCATCTGTCTGTGGAAGGGAGATCTTGCTATAAATGCCTACATGTAGATTTCTGGGTATTTATTCTGCTTTTTAGTCTATGAGTGTCTAGTATCTATCTTGGTGTTTGCCATGAACTTTGAAAAATTCTTGGTCATTGTATTTAATATTTCTTCTGCTCTGCTCTTCTGGCATTCCAATTACATATATATTATGCCTTTTGAAATTGTCTCACAGTTATTGGATGTTCTAAACACTTATAAAAAGGTTTTTTGTTTGTATTTTGGTTTTAAAAATTTCTGTTGGTCTATCCTCCATCTCACTGATTCTTTTCTCAGCCATGTTCCACTTATTGATGAACCTGTCAAATGCATTTTTACTTTCTGCTCAGTATTCTTGATTCTTAGAGTTCCCATATTTCTACTTATAATACATACCAACTGGTTCTTTAATGTTGTCTACTTTTTCCATTAGATCCCCTAATATATTATTTACATATAACATATATTCCCACTCTGATAATCCCTAAATCTGGGTCATATCTGAGTCTGAGTTGTGCTTGCTTTGTTCCTCAAACTCTATTTTTCTGTAGCTTTTTAGAATGTATTGTATTTTTTTGTTGAAATCCAGACATGATGTATTTAGCAATAAGAACTGAGACCTATTAGGAATGAGAACCAATAGACCCTCAAGTGGGAGGTTGTATGTTATTCTGGTTTAAAATTGGGCTATTTTTAATGTTTGCTATAGCTGTAGGAGATAGAAGCTTCAGTTTCCTCTAAGGTCTTACTTCTCTCAGTTTGGGCTTCTCAAAACACTCCTCTCTAAAGAAAATATGTGCCTTGTAGATCTTTCAGCTGTAATCTACTTTTTGAGGTAGTGTGAAAGTATAGGGGAAATGAAACATTTTATAATCTTTTAATCATGTTTCAGATTTTTAGTGGTTCTTTGAGACTGTGGACCTCACAAGTTCTTCCTGAATTAGTATGTCTCCCTTTGTACCTTCTTGCCTCTTTCTCTCTTTCCTCAGTTATGTGTTCCTAATTTATTTCTTGAAACCCGATCTCTTGTTGAGTATGTATTTTTTCCTCCTAAAAGGGGACAGAAAGGTTGAAGGGATCCGTAGGGGGGAGGAATTCCCTTCTCCCAATAGGGATAAAATTTCAAACTGCATGCTGGCAAACATTTTTCGTTAGAAAGCAGATTTCTGTTTGGAGAGAGCACTTGTCATGCTTTACCATTGATATTTTTTTTCCATCTCTCTGCTATGGTTGAGAGTAACTCTTTCTTGGATCTTTACCATGAGAACCTGGTGATTTTCTGATGGTAATGTCCACAAAAATGTGGGATGCCCTTGAGATTATAACGCATGAAGTTTCTCATTCTCATGCTGGTTCACATTCAGCTTCTCAGAATTTATAAAAATCATATACATATGTTCAGATTAATTCATAGCAGTAGCTTTTATTCCAGATAAGCAGATTTCTATTGATACAGGTCTTTGGATGTACTTGTCTCTCTAAATTTTGGGTGTTTTTTTTTTTTTTTTTAATCTTGCAAGCTTAGTTATCCAGTGGATCTACATGTCATTGATTTTCAGTTTTCCCAGCTTTTTTCTTGTTGTAAGGATGAACATGATGAATTCCAAGCTCTTGATATAGCAGAGTGAAAACAGAAATCAGGAGCATTTTAAAAATATGTAATGGCAGAAGCTTTCTCTAAAATGGTATGCTTGGGAAAAATTTTCATTTTTCTCTCTGGAATTATTCATTTTATGTGCACTTTACCTTTAAAAAAATCAGTGCTTCTTCATAATGGGCTGATGTGGTTTGGGTGGTGGAGCTGGTGCTTACAAGATTCATCATATGTATATGGGGAAATTAGGAGATGCACTTATATTCCAGTCTGTGTGTTTGACAGGAAGTTAGATAATACTTAGGAATATTTTTCCTCAAACTGTATTTTCCTTGAGATGTTTCCATTATTTCACATCCTCTTTTTTATCTAAATATTGGAGTGGGGGGATGGGTGAAATTGGTGATGGTGATTTAGGAGTACACTTGTGATGAGCACTGGATGTTGTATGGATTTGTTGAATCACTATATTGTACATCTGAAACTAATACTACACTGTATGTTAACTATATCAAAATTTTAAAAATTAAATTAAATTGAAAAAAATAAATTGGATAGATAATTGTGTGTGATTCTATGCTGCCTGATCACAGAGATTTTTATGTCTTCAGTGAAGCTGAGCCACTTAATGAGAGTGATATTGTTGGATAATTTTCAATCTCTTCCAGCAGTAGTCATTCTTCTTTCCCCAGGCATGTTGTTGTGTGTTTCCTGGGCTGGGTTTGCAGTGACTTAAGCCTTTCTTTTCTTTCTAACTTCACCTTTTACTACTTTTACCAATGCCCTTTATTTTCTTTTATATTCAACACTGTCTAGGGATTTTTTTTTTAAAGATTTTATTTGTTTATTTGACAGAGAGACAGAGAGGCAGGCAGAGAGAGAGAGAGAGAGAAGCAGGCTCCCTGCTGAGCAGAGAGCCCGATGTGGGACTCGATCCCAGGACCCTAAGATCATGACCTGAGCTGAAGGCAGCGGCTTAACCCACTGAGCCACCCAGGCGCCCCCACTGTCTAGGGATCTTAAATCACTCATTCTACTTGGTAAACTGTTCTTTTGCACCTGTTTGGAATATAATCATCTCTCCCTCTTACCCACTCTTTATCTAGAGTACCCTCACTCACCTTCCAAATCCTCCCTCCTTTTAGAAGCTTTCTCCCATTTTTCCACGTGGAGTGATATCTCCCATCTTGCATTTTCCCAGCACTGTATCTCTACCAACAACTTTTATCTTTTATGGCAATTATTTACATATTCCTGTCTTACAGAAAGAGTGTGGTTTCCTTGTGCACAAGAGTTATATGTCTCATTTTTAATTTTTTCCCAGTAAAGCTTAGCACAGAATCTGGAACTTATAGGTATTCAGCTCATACACACACACACACACACACACACACACTAGTGAATACAAATGATAATATCAATAATTGATGCTATTTTGATAACTTTAACTTCGTTGTCACTTCTAAGGAATCATTCATTTATAGCTGTACTTTCAAGTTTCATATAAACTCTCTTTTCTTTCTATTTTTTTTAAGTTCCAATTAAAATTGCTGATATTAGAAACACTGAATGCTTTTTTTTTCCTTTTTTACAAACTGCTTTTGATAGTACATAGGCTAAAAGAGTACACTTTGAAAAAAAAAAAAGAGTACACTTTGTTTAGGTTAAATGTGGGTTTGAAGCGATAGGCTCTAGCCTCAAGTTCCACTTCTATCTCTGCTCTCAAGTTATATGAACTTTATTAGAGCTCATTTCATTTAATAAAATATTTTTTCACATGTATTTTGCAGACCTTTTGGATTTTCAGTAAGTAAATAAAATTTTCTTAATTGCACCTAAGTCATAGTTTGCAATTTCCACTTGCAGTAGAAATGAAACTTCTTGGACAGAGTCTTAGTGCTGTGTGTTAGCTGCTGGCACTTGTTCTCTTAAAATAACATTTTGAGAAACAAACAACAGATGTTGTAGAAATAAGAAATTGGCTACTTGAGAGCTGAGCTGGTTAATGCCTTTATTGATAGCAGTGGTAGCCACTTCCACTTCTTGTATAACAAAATATACTGGATCCTTTTTTTAAGTAGCCACTTTTAAACATTTTCTTATTTAATTCTCATGATATATTTTGAAATAAATGCTAGTGTTATCCCCAGTTTACAGAGGAGGAAACACAGCTATCTGACTTCAAATAGAGATTATAAATTATGACTCTAGTGGACTACTATTACCCTTCACCTAAAGATGGCTGCACAGAAATTCCTTTAGTTTAATTTGTAATGCGTGCTCCTGCCTAAACTCTTCTAATGGCACAATTCATCTCCCTCACCAAAACTCCACACGTAGCTGCAAAGACTGCAAATCTCAGTGTAGAGCTACAGAACAAAGACACTGAAAGAAGAACTTTCTTAACAGAAAACTGAAAAGCAATTTCTTCTCTTTTTCATCAGTGTATCCAAATGTACCATAACATGTTTGAATCAGTTAGTACTAAGAATGAGCATCCAACTGGCCAAGAAATCTTTGTGGATGAAGAAATAGCCTGTAAAGACAGGCTTCTGCAAGTGGTCATCCCCAACCACCTGTGACAGAAACAATTTTTCATTTGCAGCACAGAAATGCATGAGTTTTCTGTCAAATATTGCATCAGTCAGAAATCCAATGCTAGTTTTAAATGAAGGTGTCATGTCTCTGCCACCTCAGCATGTCTATAAACAGTGAGACCTGTGTCTGGTTGTAACGTTTATGATTCATTTGTCCTTTGGTGAATTAAAATGTTTGACATTCCTGTATCAGGCTGTAAAACTCAGGAGGATATTAAGTGGATAGTATAAAACTCTGTGATTCATGAAGGAGAGGAATGAATAGACCATATTATCTGATCACCACTGCAGCCAGTTTAGAGCCACTTATCTACTTTCTTCACATCTGGTGTATAGAGATAGACTATCTTTAACGTCATAGCCTGAAAGTGGTGATGAATCATTCCTGCAAGTTTTCTGATTGACACTTTCTCAGGCTTTACATTCTAATGTTTTAACATATCCAGTTGGGATTATAACACCATGGTTTTTCAATCGCCAAATAATTAGATTTGTGAAAATGATCTAACCATGAAGAACAGAGATTTTTTTTTTTTACCCTTATTGATAGCACCTTGGTTATCTTTTAAAAAAAACCTAAATGCTATTGATTTGGTGGATTAAATTTATGACTGTGCAGCATAATTCTCTATAAATGAATCTCTGCCTTTCCCAAGGGTGCCAAACACACTAGCTGACAGAAAATCATTTAGTAGGAAAGGGAATGTTTAATATTGCCTTGGGGCACAGCTCAGGTGCTCACGTTGTACATGCTTTTCATGCTGGAAGGAATTGATAAGTAATGTCTCCAAAAGTAAAATATTCTGATGTAATTGAGCCTAGGATCAATAGAGATAAAAGTTTGTGAGAACAGATAAGGCCCTGTTAGAGGTTTCCCACGAGGAGTGTTTGTATTTATTTGGGGAACTGGGAAAAAGTGAAGGGATTTTCCTGATTCTTCATAATCAGATTAAAATCTAGCTTTTGCCCAGGTGAGCTATAAATAGATATTTGAAAAGCTACTCTTGTGGATGGGCTTGTGCTCCTGCTGGACTCACTCTCATTCCAGTCACATCAGAAAAGGTGAAAGTCGATGTGCAGTGATGCTGCTAAAGCTCAGGAGTGAAAAAGGGTCCAGCACAACAGTAATTTAAAGCACCACAGAAGGTATCTCATCAACTATTAAGAGATCAGTTGAATCACTATTTTTTTTTTTAAAGGTTGTGCTTGACCAGTCTCGCTGAGAGTGGGAAGGTTGAGGCTATGGAGGCCACGAGAGAGCATGCAGAGGGAAGCACCCTCCAGCGGCTTGTCCTGGATGAGGACCCATGCTGGGGGGCCACAGTGAGAGGTGAGGAACAAGGAAAGCTTAAAACTTTGCTGACTCCAGAATCCTGTCCTAATGCTGCCTTCTGTGATGACTGTTTGTAAGCCATGGTAAATTAGAATGCTGTCCTCTGCTCTGGAAGGCTTCCCACTCCCCTATCCCTCTTTAATCCTAACAAGGTACATTAACCAGACAATAGAAAAACCATACACATGTAAATCTATTTCTTCCCTTCGATTTTGTTAGAATTAGCCTGTTGGACCACTAAAAAGTAATTTTCAATTTTTTTCCTCTCAACTATCACTTCTCACATACTATAAAAAATGCCTGAGAAATGAATAACTGAGAAATTTGGTACAAAAATAATTCTCTCCTGTGACACCTGCTAACTTTAGGTTGATTAGTGGTAAGTTGTAATAGTGAACACATTTCTTGAGCAAAAAGACTCACACATATGCGAAGAAATAGTTTTATTTTTACCTTTTAAACTGTTTATATTCTTATGGTGGGACCAGCCTTCTCCTCCAATTCTCAAGGGGTTTTATGATGTTCTTCTGCTTTCTGCCTTAACCCTGCTTTTCACATTATTGTCAACATTCTTAATCACCACGATCAATGTTTCTTGAGGACTTGGTTTTTGAACATTCATGGGTGTCAAGGCTTTTATTTTAATAGAGCAAATGTTGTTATTTTAAATTTCTCTATTGATACTAGCAGTTTTATTTTTCTAGTTATTCTGGGGCATTTGGAAAAATTTTGACCTCATCTCAGGCCTCAAATATCTTAAAAGGATTGAGAAAAAAGTTGGCATTTGTGTTTGTAAGTAATTATGGCAGGAGTAAAGAATTAGTCGAAGTATTTAATAAGGTGACCACACGTTGTGGTTTTCCCAGGATGGTCCTATTGTAATTATTAATAGCATCCTTATTTACTCTCAAAGGTGTACTAATTTGGATGATTTTTTAAAAGATTTTATTTATTTATCTAACAAACAGAGATCATAAGCAGGCAGAAAGGCAGGCAGAGAGAGAGAGGTGGGGAAGCAGGCTCCCCGCTGAGCAGAGAGCCCAACACGGGGCTTGATCTAAGGACCCTGGGACCATGACCTGAGCCTAAGGCAGAGGCTCCAACCCACTGTGCCACCCAGGCACCCCTGATTTGGATGATTAATCAGACTTTATATACTAAAAAATAATAATAATAACATGAGCAGAGAGGTAGATTGTTAAGTTTTAGGTCAGTCAGTGACTTCTGTCAGTATTCTTTCAATTGAAATGCAAAATGCCTAAATATACACAGATTATAAGACTACAACTTGTCAAAGAAGACATATGTGGGGAACTAGCACCCATCACAAGAACTAGAACATTATCAACATTCCATGACCTCTCTCAGCTTTACTTACCCATTTAAAGGCCCATCTTCAAATAAAGGCACATTAAGGGTTAGGCCTTCACCGTATGAAGTTTGGAGGGAACACAATTCAATTCGTAACAGTACTTTTGAGAGATGTGAAATGAAGGTTATTGCTCGATCAGAGCAAGCAAGGGAGGGGCAGGAGGAGGTGAGATCAGAGAGGTAATGGGTTTAAATCATGTGAACTATGATGAAATAGAACAAGGATTCGGATTTTGTTTCTAGAGCATGCAAAGCCGTTGGACAGCTTCTTTAACTGAGGACATACGCGATCAATTTTTTAAAAAGGATCCCTCTGGCTGCTGTTTGGAAGAAAAGATGTAAGCGGACAAAGATAGAAATGGGGAACAAATAAAGAAGTCACTACAAGGTATAGTTATGGTTGTTTGGACTAAAAGAGTAACATTTTTCCAATGCTTGGTAAGAATCCTTAAGGTCTGTCTTTTCTTTGTTAATGTGTATGGCATGAATGGATAGTTAAATAAACAAAGGATATAAATACACTGAAACAGGTGCATGTTATTAACTATATTTATTTTATTTGAAAAAACAGATCAATTCAGTTCACATTTGAATAAAAAATGATGCATTTTGGCCTTGTGGAGAAAATCAGTCTGACTAAATGACTAAAACTTTTATTCGTAATTATTTGTCTTAGAATAATTTTGTGAGATGAGTTCCAGAGACAGCTATCAAGTACCTATTATATATGATGCAGTGTGCTAGAAGCACAGGATAAAAAAGATAAATATCAAATATTGCCTAGAGAAATTTACAATCAGCTTGAGAATTTAAAGAAACCTTCTTGGTGGTGTTGATGCTTGAATGGAATCTTAAAGTTTGAATAGAAGTTATCCAATGAAATAATAGAAATATAAGATATCCAAATAAAGATAACAGTGTAACAAAATGAGAAGACATGATTATATGGGATACAAAATAAATTCAGTGTATTAGAACATAAAGTGAGGGTCCTGAGCATTAGTGAGGAAGACAACCAGAGGCCACATCTGAAAGTCCTTCTTATGCTATGTAAGACATGTACAGCATTCTTCCAGAACAATACACTGGACAATTTTATATACTAGAGTGACATGATCACAATTTTAAGTGTTTTGTCAGTCATTGTAGGCTTTTAAGTTGTGGTAACAAATGAATCCCCAAATCTTTGTGGTTTTGGCTGGAGGAACTGGGGACTCAGACCTAAATATTCACCTCCTTCCCCAGTTTTTGGTTGATAATGCCAGGGAATACAGACTGGAAACTCACACATGAAGTTTTCATCACCTTCACCTGGAAAGAACCACACCCCCCATGCACCACTGCCCAAAGACATCACAGCCTTACTCAACTGCAAGAGATCTGAAAGGGCTGGAGTTCTTCTAAGTGTGGGAAGGAAGAAGAGCTTGAATTATTGGTGAGCAGTAGTAATTTCTACCACTATTACAGCAGTCTGGGGGGCAGTCCAAAGGAAGAGTTTCAGGGGCACAGTATGGAAAACAGAAGATATCTAGATGATCTAGGCAAAATGTTATTATTACATTGACCAGATTAATAGAGGAATGTAGATAAGGCCAAGGGAAATGATATCATAAATGTTTAGGGACTAAGGTAATCAGAACTTGATTAATTTATTGAAGTGTAATTTGAGGCAAAAATGAGGAGAAAATCTAAGTCTACTCTTGGATTTCTGACATGGGTGATTTGGTATATGGGAGTATGATTAATCAGATTAGGATAGAATACTGGAAAAACAACAGGAAGTTTTACTGGTGGGTTGGGAAAAATAAGTCTTTTGAATTTGTTGATTTTAAAGTATCTTTGCAATAGGAAATGTATAAATACAAAAATATAAATATAAAACTGCTGTCAACCAAAACTGAGGATAAGATTGCTCAAGAGGAGAATGTGACATAAAAAGAATAGGCCAAGGGTCAGGCCTTGGGGAATTCCCAGAATAGACAGAAGGAGAAAACATGACACAGATGTAAGTATGTGATTAGAAATGTAGGAGGGGATACAGATGAGAAAAGAGTCAAAGAAGTTTGGTGGAGGGGTTTCAGAAGTGAATGCTCAACTTCATTATATATGTGAAAGCCTTTCTACCTACACAACATAAAGTCCAACTAGAATAGGTTGTAAATATAAAAATTGAATGTAAACTCAAGAAAATATAGGAGAATAACTTTCCGATATTGGAATACAAAAGGATGTCAAAAAGCTTATGCTATAATGAAAAAAAATGAAAATTTAGACTGCATTAAAGCTTCTGTATAACGTGAGAATCAAAAGGAGTCTGTTAGAGTTGGCAATATGCTTATGGATTCTTTTTGCCACAGAAGTGCCAGTGACTTCAGCAGGAACTAGAGGAGGCCACAGAGTCTAGGAAGGGTTGATTTTTTTCTTTTTTTTAAAGGGAACAAACATGAACATATTTACTGAACAAGAGAAAATGGTCAACAAAGAGAGGTAATTTTAGGATGGACATTTCTTGAAAGATACTTAAGAGAAACTTAATTAGGACTACTATTAAAATTAGGACTACTACAAGGTTGGGGGGGTATACTTTTTATTAACTGCTTGATAGAGGCTTTAGAGATTATCTAGGCCCTTCCAGAATTGCCTGCTGTCTGATCTCAAGTGTGTCAGTGGAGAGGATGATTTGAGGTATATGGAAACAGTATTTTGGTTTGGATTCCTCCAGAAGCTGTCCTCGAGCAAGGGTTTGAGTGAAAGTGTAGTATTTGGGAGATGATCCTAGAAATCACTGGTGGGAAAATGGGAAAATGTAAGAAGGAGGGATGGAATCCCTCCAAGAGGTGCATTATCAAGCCAGCTACTACTGTGGGCAGTTAGAGCTTAACTCAGTTGGAGAATTCTAGGAGATGATAAAAAGAAACCTCATAGTTATCCCAGCTAAGGAGTGAGGAATCAGGAGTATTTATTTAACAAATCCATGTGCATTACTTGGTTAGAGCCTTTTTCAGAGCATTAACTATTTACTCTGTGTGCAGGCGAAGGGAACATGAAGTCAGAAACAAAACCCTCAGACATAATCTTAGATGTCAGCATTACTGTGCAGAGGTGAATCCCAGGATGATATGGGGGAGGCACTGACAGCATCTGCTACAGGTGCGTAGCTCAGGAAGGGGCCCCAGGAGAGCAGCAATGAACATATGTACCATTATGTGGTCTTAGGCATATTCTTTTACCTTTCTGGATTAATTTACAAAAATGGGTGGATTAGTCTACTAAGGCTGTCATAACAAAATGACACAGACTGGGTGTCTTAAACTATAGAAATTTATTTTATTTTTTTACGGTTCTAGAGGCTGTTGAGCAGGTTCCTGAGCCCTCTCTCCTTGCTGTAGATGGCCCTCCTCTTGCCACCTCTTCATTTACTTGTCCCTCTGTACATGCACATCCCTAGTGTCTCTCTGTGTATCCAAATTCCCTCTTATAAGAATATCATTTACATTGGATTAGGGCCCACCCTATGGCTTCGTTTTAAATTAGCCATGTTTTAAAAGGCCCCACCTGAAAATACAGTCACATCCTAAAATACTGGGCATTAGGGGTTTGACATATGAATTCTGGGGGATACAATAGGTCGGTCAGTTTGACAGTTCCTTAAGTGTATTCTAATAACATTTTTTGCTTTTCAAACTTCTTTTTCATAGTCCTGTATGGTTTTTGACAATTTTGATCTTTAGGCCTCTTCTCTCAAATGCTGTTTTCTTCTGAATGAAATTTAATTTTCTTTTGGCTACATGACAGTTAACTCTTAAATGTACAGTCCAATTTCATCTTATCAGTGAGAGATCTATTCTACCACTTGGGGATATTCATCAAGCCCACACTCCACTGTCAAAAAATAAGCTTTCACCATCCTGTATCTAACATTCTTCCGTGTATACCTTTAGTGGCCTGGGAGGGGCAGTGCTGTCTCGTGTATCAGACAAGAAACTGCCAGTCAGGGAATTTGGAATTTTCAGCTATGTCTCCTGAAAACCTGAAGCAATTCACTTACCCTCTCTGTATCTCGGTATCCACATTTAGAAAATGAGGGTTAATGGTATCTACCTGAGAGGGGTGTGATAAGGAGAAATCAAAGATGCTGTATCAAGTTGGAGTATTTAAGTATTGTGAAAAGGAATGTATGCTATTATGTAATGACTTTTCAACTAATGTCTCGATGATTTTTAACTGACAAAAACTCAACTTCTCAACTTGGACTTTATCCTCTTGAAAAGTGGCTCTCAGTGTGTCTCCTGATACCTGGGAAGGAGCAGGAAGAATATCCTAAGTAGTCAGAGAATTTTTAGGTAGAATTTTCTAGTGTAAACTACAGATTGGATAGTTACACTTTTCTTTTACATATACTTATATACATATACTTTTTCAAGTTCATGTAAATACTGTGGAGTCAAATAAAACATTTTAAAAAGTTACTATGTCAATAATAATATAGTTATTATATGTAATTCAATTACTGTCCAAGAAAACAACAACAAAATTTTTTTTTATATTAACAAGGGACACTAATGCATGAGAATCATGGCTCAAAAATTTAATTTTTGCTTTGAAATTTAGCTATTACACATGGTTTTGTTTAGCAAATCTTTTAGTTGAAAATTAAGTATAATAATGATTATTTCCAAAAGGTTTCATGGTTACAGTCATCTAGCAAAAAGTTCAAATTCTTATTATTTCTCAGGTTCTTCTGGGGATGCGTTTCCAAACTAGAGATTATTCTGACCTGCTTTCTCAGGGATTCTGATTAATAAGTTTAGCATCCTAAGTGATTCTGCTGTGTACCAAGGCTTGATAATCACAGTGCTAAACTGCTTCCTTATCAATTAATCAATAACTGTTTACTTTCTATCTAAAACCATAGTCTTTGCAAAGAAGACTTGATTTTTGTCTTAAGCTAATATTCTCCTTAGTAAATTAAAATGACTTTGGTTTAAGTTGCTTGTCATTTTATTTTATTTTTTTTATTTTTTTTTTAAGTTGCTTGTCATTTTAAACAAAAATTTATTTAGTACCTTCTAATGATAAAGTATTGTTATGCACTATAGCAAACAAAGAGGTAGCTGATTCATGCTTTCAGCATCAATGAGTTCCAGGCATCTTCCAAAATAATTTAATCAAGTCAGAGGTGAAGGTTGTGCTGAGTGGATGCTGAATATGATTGACAATTTGTAGACCTAATCAACTATATCCTCCAAGAGCACAGGCTGCTTCTTGTAAGTATTCTTGAGAAGGCAGAGGGAAGAAAGTCCTTCTGCAATCAACCAGTCAGGCTGAATGTGAGTAGCTTAGCTGGATCAAGGGTAAGAATCATGGTTTTTGGTTTATGAAGAAGCAGTATATACTTGATAAAAGAATCATGCTTGATCATGGTTATTTTCTGCATTTGGATGTTTAATGTGTTAGGGCCAAGCATGCAGCTAGTTAACTAGTTGTGCTCCATGGAACCCTATGGATCTAAATTGTTCCAGAAATAATCAATCAATTAATTATTTTTATTTTTTCCCTTGAACTTTATTACATTATTTCTTAGTGTAACCACAGTGTAAGTTCTCTTCTTTATTTTTATTTTTTTAATTTAGTTTTTTTTCAGTGATCCATAATTCATTGTTTATGCACCACACCCACATTTTTAAAAATTTTTTTACAGGATGGGCTTTGGACTGGTAATTTGGTTTGAGTGGTAGGGCTTATCATAAAGTAATTCTAGGAACAGTGATGGTCTTCAGAATCCCGTTTGCAGTCTAACAGGTTAGCTTGTTACAGTTTCACAGATGCTAGAAGAAACTCAAGACACTGAGGATAAGACAGGAGGCTTTATTACCCACTATATAGCAAGCCATGTGAGATACATGCTTGACTAATTTACTTTTGTTCCCCAACCCCATGGAAGTGAAAGGAAAGCACCCAGAGATGCTCATATGTAGTGGGGTTCATCATCTCTAAGTTAGGAATTCAGATATTTCATAATGGAGTACAAACAGACCTACCTTTATTTCTGAAGGGAGATACTATCTTTATTATACTGGGAAGTAACCAAACCTACTCTTTTGCTCCAGAGGGAAACACTATTTCTATCTTCAACAACTGCTCACTACACAAATGTCCTTGGAAATACAGTTTGGAGCAAAGATTGTCAGTGCCTTTGCTCACAAGATGTGCAGAAAAAGAAGAGAAACTCATGAAGAATTGTCTTCCAACAGCTGTATTTTCTATAAAGCACAATATTTTTACTTAGTCTATATTGTGTTAGGATAATTTGAGGGACTAATGGTATTAGATAGGATAAAAGTTCCCCCCACCCAAGCAACTGATAATTGCTTATCAGTTATTATAATTACTGATAATAACTAAATACATTTAAACCATTTCATTAATTTTGTTAATTAAGTTATGTATACAATAGAATTTAAGTGTTCTAAACAGATATGATATCAGTTAACCTTTTCTTTTTGTTATTTTATTTTATTTTTTAATTTATTTCTTTTCAGTGTTCCAAAATTGATTGTTTATGCACCACACACAGTGCTCCATGCAATATGTGCCCTCCTTAATACCCGCTACCAGGCTCACCGGCCCCCCCACCACCCTCCCTTCCAAAGCCCTGAGTTTGTTTCTCAGAGTCCACAGCAGTCAACTTTTTCTATGTCATCTTTGATAGGTGGAAATCTAACTCCTGCTTAAATTCTTGTACGACAGGAGCTCCTTATTTTATATGTTCATTTTTTTTGAGGGCTTATTTTGCCTGGGCTTTGTGCTAGTTGTTAAGGACAAATGCAGGGAGGAAAGAGGCCCCCCCCCTTTTTTTTTTCAAGGAGATTTCTCTTTAATAGAGGAAAAAGAGTAAGTACCGTTTCCTATGAAGTAATAGAGAAGTATACCCATTGTGACATGATTTAGGAATGGCTTTTTTGGGAGAGGTGAATTTTTAATTGAGTCTTTTTTTCTTTTTAATTTAAATTCAATTAGCCAACATATAGTACATCATTAGTGTCAGATGTAATTGAGTCTTGAAGAATCTGCATCACCAAGGCAAAGGGTAGGGGGACTAGTAAGAGGAGAATAGTGCATGTGGAGAAATGGACAGGAGAAAAAATGAAGCAAATTCAAGGAACATCAAGCCACTCTGAATTGCTGACAGCTAGGATGTGTGTGGGTGAGTGTTGGGAGACAAAACTGCAGAGTAGGCAGGCATCAGAATAAATGGAGACTTGTGTGTCAAGCTAAGGAGTTTCAAAAATCTATGCTTATGCTCTCTAAAAGGTCAGTGTAAAATCAGATCTGAATTTTAGAATGATCCTGATACCCCTGAGGAGAATTGATTAGGGAAGGACTAGAGTTTAGATTAGAAGGTTAGCATTAAAAAAAAAAAAAAATCTTACAATCCTGTCATAGTAATCAAGATCTAAATGAAGGGTGTGTCCTCAAGCAGGGGCAAAAACATGCATTAAAGAGATATTTAGGGAGTGGAATCAATAACACTTGGTGACTGATTTGATTTTGGGAGTTAGGAAGGATGTCTGGGATGAATTTACTTATTTGGAATAGGACAATAGTTTAAGAAAAAAAATCTGGGGAGAAGAGCATGTGTGTGTGTGTGTGTGTGTGTGTGTAGAAGTGATAGGTGATGAGATTATGAGTTTTTCTTGAACATAATGAGTTTGTTCTGAGTAAGATTTAAATAAGATCACTGCAAATAAGAGAAACAGAGGGTCAAGAAAGGAATCACGGACAACATCAACATTTAAGGTATAGCTTAGTTGTTAAAATTCTGTATTAACTCCTACAAAGTTGATATGTTACATGTACAACTATCATTTCTTCTAAAACCAAAAGTAAAACAAATAATAAGACTTTTGAAACGCAGAAACATAATGTTTTCTCTCCACTTCTTGAAATAATGATATCCTAAGGATATGTCATTGTATGTAGACAATATTGTTGAAATGTGTTCTCCCCAATCTTGCTAAAGCTGGATAAAGGCTCAAATGTTCTAGCAAAGGAAAAGTTAGATGAATTATTCTTATAGGAAAACCTATTAGAAAAGTATTTACTTTCATGTAATGGCCGTGTAAAAAAAAGACTTTAAAAAAGTATAGAATAGAGCTGTTTGCTAAAAGGATGTAGTGGAAAAATTCAATTTGTGCCTCCACGCACACACAAACACACACACACACACACACACAAAGGTAGGTTCTTTTTAAAATATAGATAGTTATTTGACCTTCAAGGGAATCTACTTGGATACTGATTACTATACTATTTCTCCCCTATAGACATTCATTTAAGGGGTTTTTATTATTCTGGTAAAATTGATTTACTATATAAAAAGGCATTCTCTTAATAGAGCTATTCATCTGGTAGGGTTAGCATTCCATTACATTTTATTGTGCTCTGTAGTACATTCTTTTACTATGTTATTTTAACCAGGTTTTCATTTAAACAATTTAAGCAAACAATAAGCTACTTCCCGGATTTGCAATGAGAGTTCTTGGCCTCTTCAGCGCATCCTAATGTCAATGATAATTTTTGGTCAATAAATTTGTGATACGATGTATTGTGTCATTACCAAGCAGTGGAATTTAAAAGTATCTATCACTTTTGTGTTTTTCAGTTTAGCAAGCAAATTAAAAATTAAATTGAAGATAATACTGGTGTAGGTATGGGAAACTTAACCCTCTCACTCATGGTTAATAGGAATACACAAACTTTTTTGGAGGATGATTAACTAACAGATACCAAAAGGCCAAAAGACCCATAAATTGCTTTTGACCCATAAATTGTACTAGGAAATAACTGTAATAGAATTGCTGGGAAACTATACAGCTTTATATATAAACTTAACTTTTGAAAATTGGAAACAACTTAAAATTGTATTAGATGAGCGGCATTTAAATAACTCTTAAAATATACAGAATGGGGGTGTGCCTGGGTGGCTTAGGGGTTCAGCATTCAACTATTGATTTTGGCTCAGGCCATGATCTCCCAGTCAGGAGATCGAGCCCTGTGTTGGGTTCTGTGACAGTGCTGAGTCTGCTTGCCTCTCTCCTCTGTATGCTCTCTCTCTCAAATATAAATAAATAAATAAACAAACAAATAAATAAATAAATAAAATCTTTTAAGAAACAAACACAGAGTGGAGTATTACTTTGCAATTTTTAAAAATGATAAGGATTAATCTTATTGACAAGGTCTCATAATATATTAACTAGAAAAAATAATATTGCAAATAACCTGGATAGATGAGGGCCAATTCTTTTTATTTTGGTTGGTTGGTTCAAAGTACAGAGTCCAGTACAAAACGTATTATATAATTATGGTATGAAATGCACTTTCTCAGTGCACTGCAAAACATCTTCAAAGTCCCATCTCTACCTCTCACCACTCTCAATATCCTCCAACTGAAACAAATCACCAGTCTTTGTTCTTTCACTTTTGCTTTCTCCTACTTATTTTTCTGTTTCTGCATAATTTAAAGCCTAGAAAAGATGGGGGCAGTTTAGTTATGAGTGATAACAAAAGCAAACTTCTATCAGTTTGGGTGGAGTATGGAGTGAGAGTGAGCTGTGAACACTCCAAAGCTAATAAATTTAGTGTAATATTTCAGTGTAATAAATTTAGTGTAATTTTATGTAATAAAATTTTTATGTTTTTGTAAATTACAGTTTTTGTAATAAAAAACCATGCATACATAAACATACACTATGTATAGTCTAGAAGATATATGTATATCTTCTAGATATAGAACATATATGTATATCTGTATCCTTCTAGACTATGCACACACACACACAAACACCACACACACACACACACACACACACACACACACATATATATATATATATATATATATATATATATATATATATATATATCAGAATAGTAAAAGTTATTATTGCATTGTATGGTAGATTTTCAATTAGTCTTTATTTTTTACATGCTTTTCTTTAAGTTTTAAGTTTCTTTCAATAAACAGATATTGCTGTTATAATCAAAAGGCACAATAATGTTTCAAAATGATTTTACCATAAGTATATGAAAGACCCTTTGAAAAGGGTCTGATTTGCGGATTTGTACTAGCCTTCCCTACTGGAAATTGTAAACTTGAGCTCAAACATTTGACAATTTCAGTATGAAAAAAATTATTCAGTGTACCCTTCTTAGTAAAAAGACTTTCATGAAGAAAAAAATCCAGTATTTCATTTTCTACTTCAAAGATTGATTTTGTATAATTAAATTAATTTTATTAAAGGAAAGGGGGCTCAGTGATGATTCTCAAAGAAAATGCAAGGCAAATGAAGTCCTTCACCTACTCTGTTTCATATAAAACAAAAGGGGAATCCTCCTGACTTCCCACTTTGAAATGATACATGTGGTGTTTCCTTCTTAACAAGATGATGAAAATATTTGATGATCTGACTCATTTAAATTACATATATCCTGTTTGAAACATGCTTATGGATACTAAAGAAAGTCTGGGTAATGGGTGTCTTTCACAAATTCTTTTTTTTTTTCCCCAGAATTTCCCAGAGTGGAAATTTTATATTTCATCTGAAGATCTGAAGAGTGGCAAATATGCTATATGACAATTATAAATTTCTAGGACCTAGTTGTTAAAGCCTCTTTCAGCTCTAGGAGATTCAGCCAAGTTTTAAGTGAAGGACTCTATCCCCCTTAGCTGAGGAAACAATGTGGTCAGGAGGCAAGCAAGTGTCTAGCTGATCTCAAAATTAAGACTGTCTCAGACAACAGAATCTTAGCTATTGACTTAGTTTGTGGCTTTTCAGAGAGAACTGCATGAAGTTTAGGGTGAACCATGATTTCTTCTCAGATGAACTGACTACAACCTGAAATTTAATCCCATTCCTTGTGGTAAAAGCAATACTATTTCTGAAATCATCTGTGTCTCCTGCCACCCCATTTTTTTGTCCTGATCTCCCTTTCCTGCAACCAGAGGTATATGTCTAATGTTGGGACTATTTTGTATGATCAGAATTGTATTAGCATCAGTGCTAAATAAAGTCAATATTTAGCTCTTAAATAGAAGCATTTTGAATCCTCAAGATCATAATCATGAAAATTAGCTGACTTGGGAAGAGAAGAGGATTTTCTAAATTCATTTAACTTTCAGGACTATACCAAGAATTATTCCTGAGAGCCCCATCATAAAATTCTACAATGAACCAGGGTGCAAAAAAACTGAGAATGCATCTTAGAAATATTTTCCTCGTAAGAGTGGGTGAGAAGCCCACCTAGTTTGGTCCTAGAGGGTTGTGAGAAACAGGGAAGTAAATTAATGGCTCTTCTTTCTCCTCAGCGTGAAAGCTGGTGACACATATCTGAGTACAGTCTGGGAGAGACTTCAAACATCTAAGAGAGAATCAGCAGAATGCAACTTCCAACAGGTAGGAGAGTGAGAACACAGCAGTAGGAAGGGAAGTTATTAGATAGTTGAGAAGAGTGAGCCCCAAGAAAAGCCCTGCTTCTGCTGTGTGGTGGTGTGGCTAATAATGTATATGGAAGTTTCCTTGGGACCTGGTAAAGTCATGCAGGAGACCTGGGAGAGTTGGCAGTACAGTGCTACCAGGGTCAAGATAAAAGGGCCAATGGGTTGCAGACTCCTCCTCAACTAGAGGTGGTGACTGCCCTAAGCACAGCTTTGAAAGGCCAGCTCTGGGATTAGAACGTATCTGCCACTCTGCCACTGAGTCTGTAAAGGGTTCCAAAATACAACATAGACTAAATGGCCACTTTACCTCTCCATCTCTGATGGCCCAGATTAAATTCCCAGATACCACCTCAAATCACTTGGAGAAGGATGGAGGAGAGGGAATAAAGACTAATAATTTACCAGAAAGTGACTGAATAAAGGAGATTATTTAAACTGGGATACACTGAGATACAAATTTTTAGCAAATTTAAAGTTTATTTCTCTCTCTGTGTCCCCTGATTCCATTGTGTGTCAGGCCCTGGATGAAGATTAGATCCATTAGTGAGAAACAAAGATGCTGCATTTTTATCAGGTACCAGAGTGAATGAAGTGTGTTAAAATTTTCACTATTTGTGGAACATAAGGAATAGCATGGAGGACGTTAGTAGAAGGAAGGGAAAAATGAAGAGGGAGAAATCAGAGTAGGAGATGAACCAAGAGAGACTATGGACTCTGGGGAACAAACTGAGGGTTTTAGGGGGTGTGGGGGAGTGGGTGAGCCTGGTAGTAGGTATTAAGAGGGCACGGATTGCATGGAGCACTGGATGTTATAAGCCATTAGAAAGGATGAATATCTAACTTTTCCATCAACATGGATGCAACTGGAGGAGATAATGCTGAGTGAAATAAGTCAAGCAAAGAGTCAGTTATCATATGGTTTCACTTACTTGTGGAGCATAAGGAATAACATGGATGACATTAGGAGAAGGAAAGGAAAAGTGAATTGGGGGAAATCGGAGAGGGAGACGAAGCATGAGACTATGGACTCCGGGAAACAATCTGAGTGTTTTTTTTAGGGGAGGATGGGTGAGCCTGATAATGGGTATCAAGGAGGGCATGGATTGCATGGAGTACTGGGTGTTACAGGCAAACAACAAATAATGGAATACTACATCAAAAATTAATGGTGTACTGTATGGTGACTAAAATAATAAAAAAAGAATAGGAACACAAATAAAAAAAAAGTTTTTTTTCACATCCCTACATCTGTTTATTATATGGTGTTCAAGCCTTGTCTTGATTTTAGAAGTAGAAGTAGATTCTTAGAAATGTAATAGAGAGTTAGATCTCTATGGATCCCTCACAATATGGGGGTGGGGTTTATGATTCTATAGGGTAAACATTTCCACCACAGCTGACAGGAGCACCTAAGATTAGGTTGCAACCTATGGTTATCAATATACCAGGTTGTACTTGATCCACTATAGCTAGTAGATAAATCAAGGCCCACGGAGAGCTGAATAGGGGGATTTGAACTAATTGTCAGGTGACTGTATTTCTGAGTTCCACTATGGCCGCTGACTTACTCTAAGATATTGAATACAGCTGAGCTTCAGTTTTTAGCTATTTTACATAATGGCTCCAAAGTGGATGTTGGTTGGTCTGGACTAAATGATGCTTGAGATTGTTTTTAACATTTTATCATTCTTTGAATAGATTTTCCTCTTGGAAAACCATCTGAAACCCTTTAAAGAGATCTCTCCTTTTTGCCTTTAGGGAGCTTTATGACAGCTTAAACAATTCAGAAAGCAAGAGAACTCACAAGAAGGCGATGTAATGTGGTAGTTAAAGCTGTGGGTTCTGGGCTTGGGCTGCCTGGGTTCAGATTCTGACCCAACCACTTAAATCTGTGTGATCTTACTTAACTTCCTTCATATATAAATGAAGATGATAATAACCTATTTCCTCTTTGTTCTCTTCTTCCTGTCCCTCAAGATGTTAATGAAATCTTTGACTCAAGAAGGGAATCATATCTTTTGAGCCCCTATCATGTGCAAACATTTTCTAGATGTTCTACTTTCTTACTAGAAGTCTGGAAGAAGAAATTTCAAAAAGGAAAACTACTTTGGTTGTTTGTTTGTCATTTCTTTATTTTTTTGATAAGACAGTCACATGGTGTCAGTTTATTGCAGTTAAATATGCCTCTCTCTCTGTTTTTTTTTTTTTTTTTTTTTTGGTCCGCTTTTCCATAAAGAAAATTAACACACACACACACACACACACACACACTCAAAGGGGAGCAGAGGTCCAGAAATAAGAGTTAGGGTGGGACATGGCCTCCCTACTTAGGTCCAGACTCCAGGGATGGCCCCCCTAAAGGCTCTCCTCCCTCCCCAAAGCACCCTGTCTCAGTACTTCTAGAGGCCAAGGAGACAGTGTGATATGGCAAGACCTCTGTCCTCCTCCCTCTTGCCTCCAGGCAAGACCATTAGAGGTGCTGGGGCTTAGTGGGAGCTGGAAGGAGGGAGACAGGCAGGAGGGCAGAGGAGGATATCATTTCCCAAGATTTTTAGGACCAGTGATAACCTGCAATGAAGAGAGACTGCCTTTTCTTCTTTAAGAGGGCGGCAGTGGCCATGGTGGCAGTGACTGCCTCTTCTTCTCTTCATCCTCTTCCCTCTTCCCCGTCTCTTAATTATTTATTCCTTATCAAAATATATAGCTTTGTATTATTTTTTGTGTTTATTTTGTAAGTGCTTAGTCTAAATGTTAAGTAGACGTATGAGGCACTATCAGGACAACTGTTCTCTATAGTATCATACATGGGGAAGATCATCAGGACAGGTTTGATCTGGATTTCTGCAATTCCCTGCACTCTAGCTGCATATCCATCTTTTCTCCCACCAAGAAAGAAAACATATCCACGTATGCACTTAAGATGACCATTATATAGAAATATCATTGAATCTCATATATTTAAAAAAGTAAATGATCCACATATTATTTATGAAATATATTCTTACTGGTGGATTGTACCATTGAACATAAGAACTGTTGCTTTCGATATTTAGAAATTCTGGAATCTTGAATTGGGCATTTGGTATAAAATATGAAGCTAGGAGATTTAGGTGCAATTCTCTGCTCTTCTGCTTACGGATTTTGTGCTAATGAACAAAGCCTCTGATCTCTATGAGTTTCACTTTGTCATAGGATAAGATACAAATATTTCTGTGTTCACAGAATTTTAGAGAGACCTGAATAGGGTCACGTATAATAAGGTCCACTGCACAAATGTTATTTATAGTTCTTATTCTTTAGAAGTCTGTTTAGATTGTCATTGCCTTTACTATGGGTCTTTTAAGGCTATTACTGCCTACTGTTTTATGTTCATTTAAATTGAGCATTTCTTTTTCTTTAACTGCTTTTTATAATCTATTAGACAGAATGTGGGTAGTAGACATTATGGGAAAATTTTAATCTTAGATATTTTTTTTATAGCCCATGGCTCTACTTTCTCCAAACTATATCATCTCTCTTACTGGGAGTGGATACAGAATGATAGAAAGTTTCCTAAAAACAGCATGATGTATATGGCTGTACCTGCTTTTTCTGAGTAGGTTCTCAGGGTGACATCAACCAAATTGCCATCTTTTGGGTACTACCTCTAATATGAAAAATTCAAAACAAAACTTTTTAAATGGTAAGTAAGCAGAATTATATATGGATTCTTCTACCTATTGGAATTCATTCTTTATTTTCTTGGCATTGAGAAGCTTGCAGGGATTTGGAGACAGTCTAAGCTTAGGAAATCCCAAAGAATGGTTCTTGGCATTCACTTGCATTACATTCTGTATTTGCACACAGCCAGTACCTAAGATAGGCTCATCATAAAACGCCTCACGATGTGTTTGACATGGACACCTATTTAGAAAGGACTGCTTCAAACATTTCCCAGACTTGCACTTCAGACACCCAAATCATACTCTCTGAAGGTGGAGCTCAGCAAACCCCATTTTTATCAGGCACTTAGGTAACCTCAGTTGTTTTTTATGGGCACGAGGATTTGTAACAGATTTGTCTTTCACAGAAATACTCACAAATTAGTTTCAGTCAATAGACCACCAGGAAACAAGTATGAAGACATAGGTCAGAGAAGGATAAAAATTCTAATTAGGTTGTAATAATGCTGAATCCCATAATTCCAGTGGGAGAAAAATGATAGATGGTAAATTTGGGTCAAGGCTAAAACTTAACATTTTGTTTGTGTTAATGATCAGTGGACTGCTGATAGTCCCTTTCTTTCTTGTTTTAGACTGTTCTGGGACTTTAATTTATGTACAGCCAAATAAATCTTGACTTGCATGACAGATGTTTTATTGTTATTATCATTATAAGTGGTCACTTTAATAACTCCGATTATATTTATTTCACAATGGATAGCTGGCTTCATTGCTTCCTTGGGATGGATGAAGTCACATTACTTTCATTGGAAATGTGCTCTAAAAATAGTTATTCTGGTTAGTCTTCCTTGAGAAGAAAACTATTAGGCAAATATTGAAGGAGCAAAGCAGAGGGATAGGTTTCTTAGGAGATGAATAAGATATGGTCTCTACCCTCTGGGAATTTAATAGAATGTACTCTTCATCAAATAGCATTTCATTTCCTGACATTTGATGATCACCAATTCCAACCACCTTGCTGGTACTGCCTGCCAATCAAAAGAGCAGGAAGAGCATTTATGAGGCAATTTGTATTCTGATGAATGAATTTGGTACATCAAATTCCTGTATGTCTTATTTCTGTTGAATGAAGACAAGAGCAGGACAAATTCCTAAAGACAAAATGAACTGCACAGTGCTTCCTAAGCAGTCATAAGATATTGCTTCATCTTTTATAATATAAATCTGAAGTAGCATTAAACATTTTATGACTCTTGATTTAAAAAAGAATCAATCACTTTTGGAAAATAATTGTGAATGTTTTATATAATATTTGGGAAATTGCCTAACTATAATTTTTCTTTACTCATCTGCTTGCTGTAATGACATTATTAACGCATGCTTTTGCTGTTGGTGTCATTTGAACTGATATTAAGGTTCTTTTTACAGCTAAGGATTAATACTTTCCTGCATAGCAAAAAAAATATTTCACATAGAGTTGAGTAATGACAAATTATTCCTTTATTTTAAATACTTCCTTTGAGATTATCTAGTTACCTAGATTTAGGAGTCTCTGTTATATAGGTACTTATTTATATAGTGGTTGCTTCTCACCATGGATCCAGCTCCAACCATCACAAGGAACAATGAGGTATGACAACTACTTGGTAGAAAGCCACTCCTGTCACACAGAAGTCCTTCCTTGGGACTTTATCTCATGCTTTCTACCAGACTTTCCTTTGTCATTTGGTGGGAAAGCAACACACATTCAGCACAAGAAGTAGCGCTAGGATGAATTCTACAAAAGAAATATTGATAAAATGTTCTCTGAGAGTCCAGAAAAAGAAGAAGAGTTCTTAGGGTCCCTTGTATTGGAACTTTCCAATTTTAGAAAACTGACACCTTTGGGTTTGGAATTATAATCAAAATAAAACATGCACAACACACCTCTAGCACACAGATACACTCAAAGGGGCGGGGGTGGGGTGGGGGGTTGGGGGAACCAAGTGGTGGGTATTAGAGAGGGCACATACTGCATGGAGCACTGGGTGTGATGAAAAAACAATGAATACTGTTACGCTGAAAAGAAATAACAAAACAAAACAAAACAAAACATTCCCAGGCCACATCGAGATAAGGATGTCAGCAACAAACTAACAAATATGCCTGTGCTTATATAGTTACCTATATGTGTTGGTTACTATTAACTTAGATCAAAATAAGCTGATGTATATAATGCATATTGTAGGGCGAGTTCTGATTTACTAATTATTTATATTTTTATGCAAAGTCTCAAGGAAAGATTCCCTCTGATTTCAGTAGGGATGTTTATCCTAATAGATTTAGTTAATATTTACTCTTGATATTTTTCTGCTCAGCATGGACAGAACAGCACCCAGAAGATGATACCTGGACAGGACCTTTCCTGTTCAGATATGGGAACTTTTCATATAATGGATTATCAATGTTCTAATTTTTAGTGACATCCTCAACTATACTGCCAATTCCATAAAATAAGTGTATTGCCCAAACACTTAAAATTTTTTTCTGACATGAAGGATATCAGGTAATATTTTAAATAAAATGCTTTTGAAACTATCGTTGTTTAAATCATACCCCCATCCTTCTCCCCTGCCCCTTCCCAAAGCTCTTGATACTTGATGCTGTTCAGGATGGTGTCATTTTTCTGTTATAATTCCCTTAACCTTTGTGTAATACTTTGTAAAATAGTAGTAGATTGTGACTGAGTTTCTGCATTTGTAGATATGTATTTATATTTCTACTGGTGCTATCCATGCCTCTCCCATCTGCCAACCGCAGTGTAAAGATGCTGAAGGCCAGAAATAAAGTTTTCTACTTTAGTTTCTAACTCTGTGGAGTGCCCTGAACGTGGTAGGAATTCAATCAAAGGCAAATGTTAGCCAGGTACTAAGGCCTTGCTTTGACATAACATACCAAATATACAGGCTGGAAACTGTAATTTATTGCTATTGTCATTTTCGTAAATGGCTTGTTACTAGAGATGCTGAAGGGGATCATGGCCTGTTTATCACTTCATAAAAGATTAAAATCCGAAGGATGATTTTGGAAGTGAGCTCACAGAGAATATGAATTGCTTTACCAATTCACATAATAAATATCTTTGGTGAATTAATTTAATAAAATGTGTATTTGCTAACTCTGGTTGCTGATTTTTTTTATCAAATTAATTAGAAGATTAATTGATTTCATTAAAATGGTCACATTTCTTGCACATGAATATACCAAAAACCACACCATAGGCCACAAGATAACATTCAGAGGTTCTCTTCATTAGATGGAGGAAGCAATTGTAATGGAAAACACAATAGCTTTATTTAGTACCATTCCTTCAAATTCCTCAGATTACATTTACTGCTCTTGTGCTGCAAACACAGAGAATAGTTTTATATTTAGGTGGATCCGTTAGATTCTTAAATTGGGATTTATATACACGAGTGGGTTTCTGGCAGTTTGCAAACCTTCAGAAATTGTGTTAATGAATTTAGATATATGTACCTCTTTCTGGGAAGAGAGTTTACTGCTCCTAGTAGACATGCAAGAAACAAAGAACTCTAAAAGGTTTAATGCAAAATGCACATGAAGTAAATATTAATATAGATGCTGCAAAACAATTAATGGCTTATGCATTAGAAAATATGAACTTAAAATTCAATGATTTTAAAAGAATAATTAAACATTTTTTGCTCATTGGTCTGACAGAAATATTTATATTATCTTTCACACATTTTAGCTTCAGGGAAAGTTCATAGACAACGGTTTCAATGTTTTGAAATGGGTATCAATTGAGTATATTGATGCCTGATGCTGCAAGCCAAATGATTTCATTTATTCTTTCTTTCCCCATCAGCAATAATGTGAACTCTCTGGGAGCAAGAAAAGAAAGCTGTAGGGTCCAGGTGAAAAATGGCAGATTAGGATTAACATCAGTGGGAGTCAGGCAGCTAAACTGCTTGCACTCTGCACTGAAAACATAACCCTGAGAGTTAATATATTTCTGTACCAGTAGAGGTTTTTCAGAGCTCCTGTTGTCTATGAAAAGCTGTCATTTAATCTCAAGTTCCTTCAAGGAAGGTCTGTACTCCTGAGGCCTGGGCCCACAGGTCTGCAGTTTCTTTGATGACTGAGATCACCTGGTTCTTGGAAACTCTCCAGGGGTTGCAGAGTAAATATGAACTTCATTGTTTATTTTTATTTATTTTTTTTTTAGCTGAATGCTGTGAAGGCTTTTCTTTTGATCTTTAAAGAAGATCTTTTGCTCTCAGGAATGTTGAATGATGACCAGGCTGTCTCATGTCTTTGTCTTCCAACCCCACTGGGAAGAGAATTTTTATTTACTGCAAATGAAATAGTGGGAAAAAGATAAGTGCTTCCTGCAGAAGTCTGTGCCTATAAACAAGGTATCTAGAATACTGTGATGTGTATACACCACAAGGGACTTGTCTAAAAGAGAGTTCAAGTCAGGCTAGACTGAAAAAAATCTAACTTCCCATTTTCCCCATTTATCCATTCATCTGTGTTGACCCCAAATTTCCTGAGTTGTATCCAGATATCTTCGGGCAAAAAAGACACACATCTCTCTATCTCTCTCTCTTTTTTCTTTTTTCTTCTTTTTGTCTGGTTAATATGTTATCTTTTGAGTGAGTTTTTATATGAGATGTATGTGTGTGTGTGTGTATGTGTGTGTGTATATGTTTAGTTTTTAAAACACTGCTCCCCAGGGATTTAATGGGTTACTTAAAACTGTTGACATTCTTTTCTTTTTTATGACAAATCCTTGATTTCTTCAAAGGTATGCTTTTGAAAATTTGAATTTAATTTCACTTTGTATGATTAACAATTTTTCTAATTTACCTTGGTAATTAGGTAATTATTTAAAACACAGGCATTTCTCTGTCTTGCTCTAGGTTTTGGCTCTTTCGTCTGCAGTTCTGGTTTCGATGCTGGGTAGCCCTGCTTCGGTAAATAGCCGAGTGGTCAGATATGTTGAGCATAGACTGTGAGACCTGGAAAGAGGCTGGAGTCTGACCCTTAGCTTCATAGATGGGAAAATCCCAGGCCTTGAGAGAGAAATCACTTGCTGGAGATTTCACAGTGAGTAAGGGAGAGAGGAGAGAATGGAATTCTGAGAAGACCGGTTAACACAACACAATTAATTTTAAGAGAACAGAGTAACAATTTACTTTGTTATCATTACTAGGACACCATTTGTAGCTTCACTTTTCCACCTCACCTTGACTTCAGCTTGGGACAGAGGAACAACAAGCTGGTCTACTTGGTGAAAACTTGGAAAATGTATGCCTGATGCCCGCCACTATCATTGGCTAAGGTTTTATAGTATTTTAAGGCAAAATCAAAGAAACAGACTTTTCATAATCTCTGATAGGATAGACTGCTTTTTATCATAACACGGTGTTTTCTTCAGTTGATTCTCATTCATTCTACATTGTCCTGTAACAATCACACTCTATTGTAAACACAGCCATTTTTAAGAAAGACAAATTTATTTTGATTTCCTCCTGAGTTCTCCTGTTCTTCTTGTGAGCCTTTGGCATCTTATGATCTAATCATGTTGTTATTTAGAATAAATTTTAGACATAACCTTAGGTTGTACAAAAGTATCGCATTACTCTGCTCTATTTTATATTTTATCCACAACACTTGTCATTATATCATTTACTTATTTGTTATGCTAATTGTAGATTTATAAGACAGCAATATTTATTTGTTTTTTATTTATAATTCCCAAATATATAGAATGGTGTCTAGTATATAGATGGCAATTAATATGTATTTGTTTAATGAATGAAAAAGCTTCTCAACTATGAAAAGTAAAGTCACTAAGGTAAGTAAAGCACAGAGATTATGTCATAAATATAGACAGGAAGGCATATTTGGAAGATGGGAATTTGGCTGGGTCTAAACAGAGGGGACACAGGATCACAAAGAAATCAGGAAATGAATTTTGAGAAACCATACCACAGTGTGTTTAGCACACTGAATTGTCTCAGTAACTGAACACTATTCTTAGCCATTGGAATAAGCTCCTAAAGTTACTTGAGTATCTTTTCTTTGCTCTCTGGTGAGACCTTTCCATTAAAAGAAACTTGCATGTTGCTCATGAACCATTCAGCAGAAATGATGTGTGTCCAGGCCTTAAAATATTGCTGGGTTCCATCTAAATGCTCTCCTACAGGCACTCTACTCTTTCTTTCTTTAAGATTTATTTATTTATTATTTTAGAGAAAGAGCATGGGGAGGAGGGGCAGAGGGAAAGGGAGAGAGAGAATCTCAAGCAGACTCCCCACTGAGCATGGAGCCCCACATGGGGCTCAGTCCCACAATCCTTAGATCATGACCTGAGACAAAATTGAATTGGATGCTTACCCGACTGAGACACCCAGAAATCCCAGACACCATACTTTTTAATGGCCCTGGATATTATAAGGCTTCTAAACCAGAATTAGGTCTTTGAAATTCAGAGGGATGTTGATGGCTTAGAAGATAAAGTTGATCTTTGATACATGTTAAATCCATTGTTATATTGGCGATCATTATTTTTTCAGCTTGTGATGTTATTAGAAACTTTCAGTAAGAAAACATAGGTCCTTGCTTTTACATTAAATATTAAATATCAATACTGAAGGATGATCTGAGTTAAGAAAAACACTGGATACTTGCCTGAAGTAAAATGTATAAAGTATGCGGTGGTTTTATAATCTGTTCCCAAGTTTTTGACACTCCTATAAAAGGATATATGACTTGTGAATCTTGAGCCAACAGAACAAGTCTGGCTACACTGAAGCCACCATGTTAGAGACATCATATGGAAAGATTACAAAGATCTGCAGAAGAGAAACTCAAGGAGCCCCACGTCCAGCCCCAGCTGTTTGATTGCTCATCCTAAAGAATGAGGAAATCTTTGAGATGGCCGCAATCTCTGCTGCATCTGACTACAACACCTAAGAGACCCCTGAGCCAGCACCACCCAGCTGACTGGCATATTAAGTACTGAACCACAGAAACAATGGTAGATAAACACTTTTGGTTTTAGCCACTACGTTTTGGAATAATTTGTTATGTAGCCATAATTACTAGAAGAAGCTACCTGACAGAAAGGAGGGAGTGGCCGAGTTTCATTCATTCATTTTTTCAAAATATGTTGTACCAACTATGTGTCAGGTACTGTGTTAGTTATTGTTAATACTAATATCAATAGGATACAATTCTTGCTCTCAGATACTATGCTTTTAAGAAAATTATTGTCTGGTCAGTAATACGTATCTATTTATAATGAATGAATGCAATTACGAGAATGGGAAGAAAGATTACAGTGAATTAACATTTAAGCCTCTTTTGGGTTAAATAAATTGATTCTTCAAAGACTTCTTTATGTTTTGGACATGTTTTTCCATAGTAAGACATTGAAAAGAGGAAGAGATAAAAACATTCATTTTTCCTGTTATCAGTTATATTATTTAATATGTATTTAAAATAACCTTATATATACTTAATACATATTAAAAATATTTGTCTAATATATATTAACCACAAAGGCAAATATTTAAAAAATAGAACTAAAAATTAAAAAATGATAACATTTGACATTATCATATACATAATCAGAATCATTGGTCTTAATTTACTTTCATATTACAAGTAGGTAATATTACAAAAGGCTCTCCAGAAGTTATTTAGTATCTAATACAAATGCTGTTGGTCTTTGTATGAAAGTATAGCTGATTTTATCCCCAAAATCTTTTAAAATTAAGATAAAATTATTGCCAATAGTCATTAATTTCTAATTTTATGAAATTGGAGGAGAGATACATGCTAATATATAGTGTCTGGCATTAGAAATACATTGTATCAGTTAGAGTCCAATTATGGAAGCAGAACTACTATGAATAGTGGTGATAAGAGATTTATTATACAATTTCAGGAGGAGCTGAGGAAGTAAAAATTCTAACAGAGGAGCTGGGAGGTTGAGAGAAGTTACTAATCCACCACCTACAGTACTGAAACAGTGAACAAGTAATGAACTTTCAGGATATCTGACAAGCGAGCTGTTGCTTGGGGACAATGAAGGGTACTGGTCTGGATTCCTGCTGCTTCTATGCAGTTAACTCCTGTGTGGGTACACGGATGAGCATCTGGTGTTGGGGTGAGGCTTTTTTGGGTCAACTTAGCAAGTAGTTGGGAAGGAGAAGCTAGACACAAGTTGGAGAAAAGGGAGGATAAGCTGGGTCTGGCTGGACAACTTTGTATCTGTCCCTTATATATTAGACCCTGAAGTCCTTGGGAGAGTGATGACCATTACTACATTTCTGCCTCTGAATCTGATGTTACTTTCTCAATTGCCCAATTCTAACCTGTTTCCATATAGGGAAGGAAACTCTGGAACACATAGTTCCAGCTTTGCAAAGTTGACAATAGGAGGATCTAGCACATCCATATCTGCATATTTATTTTATTCTGAGGACCTTATCTATACCTGCAAAACATTTCAATAGTTATACTTTTTAATCTAAAGGGTATTTGTAGGGCACCTGGTTGGCTCAGTCAGTGAAGCGTCTGCCTTCGTCTCAGGTCATGATCACAGGGTCCTGGGATCAAGTCCCACGTTGGACTCCTTGCTTGACAGGGAGCCTGCTTCTCCTCCCTCTACCCTTTCCGCAACCCTTACCCCCCACCCCCGTGCTTGTGCATACTCTCTCAATCAAATAAATAAAATATTTAAAAAAATAAAGTACATATGTGTGTGTATAACTGTCAGGTATGTGGATGTTTCTAATAATATATTTTGCTTCTTCCTGTTCTTCATTTATGTTCTCACTGAAACATAATTTTGCATTTTGAAGAGGGGTCTTTTTAATAAATTGTATTTCTTCTTGATCACTGCTATAGATAGAATATTACATTCCTTAAAAATTCATGTTAAAATTCTAACCCTCAAAATGATGGTATTAAAAGGTGGGGTTTTGTAAAGATTTTTTTTTTAATTTATTTGCCAGAGAGAGAGAGGGAGAGAGAGCAAGCACAGGCAGACAGAATGGCAGGCAGAGGCGGAGGGAGAAGCAGGCTCCCTGATGAGCAAGGAGCCCGATGTGGGACTCGATCCCAGGACGCTGGGATCATGACCTGAGCTGAAGGCAGCTGCTTAACCAACTGAGCCACCCAGGCGTCCCAAAGGTGGGGTTTTGAAAAGGAGATTAAATCAAAGCTGTCATGAATGGGATTAGTGCTTTTATAAAAGTGACCTTTCCACAATGTGATGACACAGTGAGAGTGATTGTATCTGAACCAGAAAGTGGACCCTTTCCCGAAAGTGAATCTGCTGATACCTTGATCTTGCAATTCCTAGCTTCCAGAACTGTAAGAAATATATTTCCAGCTTATGGTATTTTATTATAGCAGCCCAAGCTGATTAAGACAGAGTGGTAAAACAGAATATTAGATAGCCAATTTAATGACAGCTGGGTAAGCACACACACAGGCCTTGCTACCATTTCATGCCTGGTCTTTTGACTGGCCGAATAGCTGGAGAGTCTCAGATTCTCTCTTTCTCCAGAATCAAAACAAGAAAGAAGGAAAGAATATCATTTATATTAGGATTTCTCATTATGCTCTAGAAAGATTTTTGTAAAAATTGTTAGAGACTCAGTCTTCCTTATAAATTCAATTCATTTCAGTTAATTTCAATGTATTTCAATACTGTAGCATTTATTCTGTGCCAGGCACTGTCCCAGGTACTGTGGATAGAGATTGTTAAATTAATTAATAGGAGACCATTAGAATGAAATAGTTCTAATGTCATGATGGCCTACATAAACAAGACAAAATCTAAGCCTGGGAATGCTTCAAGGTTATGACATTGAAACCAAGGGAAAATGAATCACAAACAGCCAACTAGACTTTAAGCTATGGTCAATTAATAATTTCCTTTCTTTGCTTTTGCCTTTTCTCTATGTAAGTCTCACTCTGAGTTCCTGTCAGAGGGATGCTCCTAATCACCACCATCTAATTTGATTAGATTTTTGCTCAAACTCTTAAAATTTTAAATATACCTGCCTATCTTAACAAGATGAGCAAAATAGCAGTGGTTTCTGTTTTCATGTGGTTTTCAGTCTAACAGAAAAATAGCAACTAATTATGTGTAGTGAAGTATAATAAACATTATTCCTAGAAAGTGCTTTAATAGATTCTTACTTTATCTAGCTATTCTTGCTAATTAGGTAGAAGTTCTATTTTCAGAAGTTTCTAATTGTTGATGAAATATATGTACACATTTTTTTCTTTTTTTGAGAGAGACAGACAGAGAGAGAGAGAGGCAGAAGGAGAGGGAGAGAGAGTCCCAAGCAAGCTCCATACCCAGTGCAGAGCCTGATGCAGGGCTCAATCCCATGACCCCCAGATCATAACCTGAACCAAAGTCAAGAGTTGGCCACCCAACCAACTGAGCCACCTACGTGTCCTTGGAGTATATATATTGTTAATATTTTAGAGTAGTTAGCTAAAAATATCACCTAATCTTTTTTTTTTAAGATTATTTATTTATTTATTTGAGAGAGAGAAAGCAGAGGGAGAGGGACAAGCAGACTCTGTGCTGAGCATGGAGCCTGACACTGGGCTAGATTTCAGGACCCTGAGATCATGACCTGAGCTGAAACCAAGAGTGGCTTAACTGACTGTGCCACCTAGGCAAACCACCCAGTCTTTTACAATATCAAGTGATGGCAACCACAAGGATGTTTGTTAAAAGTATACAGAAGAGAGAGCCTATTAGAATTTCCACATCAAACACATTCTGTTTTTCCTTTCCCTGAAAACTTTTCTTACGTGACTGTGTTCAAGATAAATGAAAGCTTCTGATCAGTAATGTTTCAATGTAGTAGATGTTTTCTCCCATTCCAGGAAAACATTAATGATACAACTGAATTTATGGGATAATTATTTCTTAATAATAGCAATTATATTAATTATGCCTAAATCAAATATATATTTGATATATATTAAGACATTTATTTGTATCTGTGAATATATTTTGAAGATCCTAAATTTTCCATTCCAGGGTAATCATATGAAACTTCTTCATGATGGAACCACTGGTAACTTCTGCTATCAGTTTTAGGCCAAAAACTTGTCCATATATTATTGTGTAGAACATAGATTTTTTTTTTAAAGATTTTATTTATTTATTTGACAGAGAGAGATCACAAGTAGATGGAGAGGCAGGCAGAGAGAGAGAGAGAGAGGGAAGCAGGCTCCCTGCTGAGCAAAGAGCCCGATGCGGGACTCGACCCCAGGACCCTGAGATCATGACCTGAGCCGAAGGCAGCGGCTTAACCCACTGAGCCACCCAGGCGCCCTAGAACATAGATTTTTGATCAAACATATGTTAAAACATTTCTTTCAATCCAAAACTGTTTTTGGAGAATAGTCTATTACTTCTCTAAGCAATAATGAAACTCATCTCCACTCTAATGCACCTCTATGATGATATTCGAAATGGTGAAAAATACAAGTCATATTTATACATATTTATAGGCATCTTTGCTACCTGTTCAACTGCCATCTTAAATGTCAGCTTTATTGCATATGTGGCTAGTATCTAAACTATATTGGTCTTCTCTCAGTTAACCACACAACATCACACATGGTCTGCTCAAAACCCAGATAGAACTATTTACATGAATGGTGGAAGAGTTAAGAAGCCAAACAGGAGACTGTAAGGGAATCCAAAGATTATTAGCAACTACTTCTTTTTTAAGGACTCTCCAAAGTCCAGGAAAAGAAAAGAGATGGGGTTATCAGACCCAGAAGTAAGGACCCTCAAGTAGGGTCTGCGTATTTGAAGCTGGAATGATGCCTAAAAGAGCTGAGGCCATGGAAGAGACAGGGCCAAATTTGTATTTATTTTATTTCACTTATTATTATTTTTAAAATTTTCAATCTAGTGTAGTTAACATCCATTATTATATTAATTTCAGGGGTACAATATAGTCATTTGACAATTGGACATTACTCAGTGCTCATCAAGATAAGTGTACTCTTAATTGCCTTCACTTATTTCCCCCACAGACCTCCCTCTGGTAACCATCAGTTTGTTTCCTATAATTAAGAGTCTGTTTTCTGGTTTATCTCTTTTTTTTTTTTTTCCTTTGTTCACTTAATTTGTTTCTTAAATTCCACATATGAGTAAAGTCATATGGTATTTGTCTTTCTCTGCCTGACTTATTTAGCTTAACGTTATACTTTCTAGATCCATCTCTGTTGTTACAAAAGGGACGATGTCATTCCTTTTCATGGCTAGGTAATATTCCATTGTATACATATATCACTTCTTTATCCGTTCATCTATTGATGGCTATTTGGACTGCTTCTATAATTTGGCTATTGTAAACAATGCTGCAATAAACATAGGAGTGCTTATATCTTTTTGAATTAATGTCTTTTTATTCTTTAGGTAAATACCCAGTAGTGTGATTACTGAATCATATAACAATTATATTTGTAATTTTTTGAGGAACCTCCATGCTGTCTTCCACAGTGGCTGGACCAGTTTGCATTCCCACCAATAGTGAACAAGGATTCCTTTTTCTCTGCACCCTTGTCAATACTTGTTTCTTGTGTTTTTGATTTTAGCCATTCTGACAGGTATGAGGTGATGTCTCATTGTGGTTTTGATTTGTAATTCCCTAATGATAAGGGATGTTGAGCATTTTTTTATGTGTCTGTTGGCAACCTATATCTCTCCATTGGAGAAATGTCTGTTCATGTCTTCTGCCAATTTTTAAAATTGGATTATTTGAATTTCTTTGGTGTGTGTTAACTTCTTTATATATTTTGGATACTAACTCTTTGTTGGATGTCATTTGCAAATATCCTCTTATTGATGTGACATATCATATTGATTGATTGGCAAATATTGAGTCACCTTTGCATCCTGGGAATGAATCCCACTTGATTATGCTGAATGATTTTTTTTTCATGTATTTTGGAATCAGTTTGCTAATATTTTGTGGAGGATTTTTATACCTATGTTCATCAGAGAAATTGGCCTATACTTCTCTTTTCTTTTGGTGTGTTTATGTGGTTTTGGTATCAAGGTAATGCTGGGATAGGGCTAAAATTTTAAATGTAGCTGTAGGATGGGGTGATAGAAGGAAGGCATGGTGGTGGTGATGGTAGGAATACCCTGGTCTCTCTCTTTTTCCTCATTATCTAATATCTTACCAGTACTTCCCATTGACTAAACCTATCTTGAAATCAGATAACATAGGAGCTTAGGAAAAACAGCCTATAGGATCAACCTGTCCTCCCTTCCCATCCCAACAAGAGACAAAAGAGAGCAAGGTAAAGGAAAGGGATGGATTTGTGGGCAAATGTCCAAGTCCTATAAGATGCCTGATTAAGGCAATCAATATTTGAAACAATAGTATACAATATAGCAGTGATTCCCAAGCATGGATACCTAAATCAGAATTAGGGGCTTTACTATAGCTTCTCAGGCTTTAATTTAGATCAATGAAATCCTTGTTTCTAATAAACACTTTTGGTGATTCTGATATATTGCTGAGTTTGGGGAACCAGTAGAGCAAAGGTCATACAAAGGCTTTTTATTTATTTTTTATTTTTTATAAACATATAATATATTTTTATCCCCAGGGGTACAGGTCTGTGAATCGCCAAGTTTACACACTTCACAGCACTCACCATAGCACAAACCCTCTCCAATGTCCATAACCCCACCCCCCTTCTCCCAACCCCCCTCCTCCCATCAACCCTCAGTTTATTTTGTGAGATTAAGAGTCACTTATGGTTTGTCTCCCTCCCAATCCCATCTTGTTTCATTTATTCTTCTCCTACCCATACAAAGGCTTTTAATTCTTCAGAATACATACTGTATCAGATTATAAGAAAGTTAAATGGTAATAGTTTTCCTTTAATTCTCCAAAGTAAGACATCACATAATTATAATTTAGTATGTGGGGCCTACTTTCTGCTTCTTCAACACTTTTTTTTTTAAAATTTGAGGATTGCTATATAGATCTGTTGAGAAAAATACAATGTATTATGCAGTTTTGTTTCTCCCAATTAACAATTCTGCTTCCTTTCCTTAGTGGTCAAGAACAATTACATTATTATTATTGGGTTTTTTGTTTGTTTGTTTGTTTGTTTGTTTTTCTCTTCTTGCTTTGGCTGTGAAGCAGCTCAGTAGGAATTTGTAGTTTAGGTTTCTTATGTAACTGTTTTGGTTTCCTGTCTTCCTTGACCCTTGCCTTTTTGTTTTTTTACTCAGATGGTAAGCATACATTTGTTTTATTCTACCAGTATCTTTTTACTTGTGAGACTGTCTTCTTCCCACTACAAATGGTTTGTTTGAACCATTTAACTATAGTGTTCTGTTCCCATTTGTCACAGGGGTGGGCAAGTGACTCAGAGTGAACTGACTGGTCCTGCCCTGTTGAGGACATGGCTTTATAAAACTGATAGCAAACTCAATCAACCCAATTTACATCAGAATACATAAGGGAGCAGCAACAAATGACATTTCAAAAGCCAGCAACATGGCAGTCTAAGAATTTTTTTTTTTTTTAAGATTTTATCTATTTGTCAGAGAGAGAGAGAGAGTACAAGCAGGGGGAAGGACAGGCAAAGGGAGAAGTAGGCAGAAAGAGAAGCAGCCTCCCCAGTGAGCAAGGTGCTGGATGCAGGACTCCATCCCAGGGCCCTGGGATCATGACCTGAGCCAAAAGTAGACACTTAACTGAACTACCCTGGCACCCAAAATTTTTGTCCTTATTTTTTATTAAATCTTCATCCATCCCAATAATATCCACATTAATCCAGTTACTAAAATTTCTGTTTCTCTTGGGTGAATGGTAAGATGTTTGATATAGTCACTACTTTAATCCTTTTCCAATTTCAACCTCCTATTATTTTAATTGTTGTTGAGAATAGTTGACACACAATGTTATACTAGTTTCAGATGTACAACACAGTGATTCAGCTTCTCTATATGTTAAGCTATGTTCACCAGAAGTATAGATACCATACTTTTATTCCTGTGACTTACTCATTCCATAATTGGAAATCTGTGTTTCCCACTCCTCTGTAACTATTTTGCCCATCCCCCAACTCTCCCCTCTCAAGCAACCATCAGTTTGATTTCTGTATTTATAGGTCTGATTCTGCTTTTGTTTATTATTTTTTTAGATTTTACATATGAATTGATCATATAATATCTGTCTTTCTCAGTCTGATTTATCTTTTAGCATATTACTTGTTAGGTCTATCCATGTTGTCACAAATGGCATGATCTCACCTGTTTTTATGGTTGCATAATATTCTATTGTATACATATATCTTCCGTTCCATTGTATATACATCTTCTTGAATCATTCATCTATCAATAGAAGTTTAGGTTGCTTCCATATCTTAGTTATTGTAAATAATGTTGCAATAAACATACCGGTACATATATTTTTTTGAGTTAGTGTTTTTGTTTTCTTTAGGTAATTACTCAGTAGTGGAATTATCGGATCAATGGTATGTTTATTTTTAATTTTTTGAGGAACTTTCATACCTTTATCCACAGTGGCTGTACCAATTTACATTCCTACCAACAATGTATAGATGACATCTTCACCAACACTTACTATTTCTTGTCTAAATTTCTTGTCAAAATCTATAGATTTACAGATTCAGTGTGAGCTCTATCAAAATATAAACAAGATTTTTTATAGAACTAGTACAAATAATGCTAAAATTTGTTATGGAACCACAAGAGATTCTAAAGAGTGAAGACAATTTGAAAATGAAGAACAAAGCTGGAGGTATCACAATTCCAGAATTTAAGATATAATATAAACCAGTAGCAATCAAAACAGTATGGTACTGGCACAAAATAGAGACATAGATCAATAGAACAGAATAGAAAACCCAGAAATAAACCCACAATTCTTTGGGCAAGTAATCCATGACAAAAGCAGCAAGAATATACAATGGGAAAAGATAGTCTCTTCAATAAGTGGTGCTGGGAAAACTGGATTTCTTCTAACATCATACCCAATAGTAAACTCAAAATGGATTAAGACCTAAATTTGAAATCTGAAACTATAAAAATACTGAAAGAGAACACGGGCACTAATTTTTCAGACATTGACCACAGCAACATTTTTCTCGATATGTCTCTGGAAACAAGGGAAAACAAAATAAAAATAAAACTATTGGGACTATATCAAAATAAAAAGCTTTTGCGCAGTGAAGGAAACCATCAACAAAACAAAAAGGCAATATACTGAATGGGAGAAGATATTTGCAAATGATATACCCAATAAGGGGTTAATATCCAAAATAAGTAAAAACTTATACAACTCAATACAAAAAAAAAAAATTAAAAAATGGGCACAGGACCCAAATAGACATTTTTCCAAAGAAGACATCCAGATGGCTAACAGACAAATGAAAAGATGCTCAATATGCCATATTGTCAATATGTCAAAATCTCAAGATGCCATAATGAGATATCACCTTACACCTGTTAGAATGGCAAAACAAACAAACAAACAAAACAAAATGAAACAAAAAACCTCTCTCCTTTCTGCACTTCCTTCTCCATTTCTCCATTTTGTGTCAACCATGTATTCTCATGGTTCTCACTCCCTCGTCTGTAGGTAGGACAGCAGGGAGGAAAGGAGTGTCTGGTCCTGTGATGAGCAGCAGGTCCAGGAAGCTATCCTCCTACTCAGTTTGATTTGGTCTGATGCATGTGGTCTTGGCTTAGGCCTTTGTGCATGTTTCTCTTCAGCAGCTTCACGGTGGCTTTCTCCCTTCCAGAAGGACAGGACAGCTGTGTCTCTATTTGGACCCTGCCAGGAGCATACCCTAAAGCCTTTTCTCTGCATCATTCTTTCTCAGCTTGGCTCAGTAGCCACTTGGGAGGTATTATGGTTCTGCGCTGCCTCCTACGGAATACTCTATTGTCAGCCTTCAGAAACCAGTAGCAGGGAAGCAAAGATCCCAGTTTCTATATTCAAGTTCACCCCATCTAGCAGGACAGATATATGTGGTATTGTTTCTCATTCTCTAGGGAGATGGGGAAAGACAAGGAAGGACGAGGAGCTATACTCTTAACTTCCTATATGCTTTCTTTTCAAAGCCTTTTCTTACTCTGCTCCTTTTTATATCTCACGGTGTTAAAAATAGAAATCTATTTTAGCATCTACAGAACCCAGAAATATGCTAGGTGTCTCATAGGAGTAAGTGATGGAAATCTATCACTGGGAATGTAATCACTTTGTTCTAGACAGTTTGCTATCTTTGCTCTGCATGGGGCGCAAACAGTGCAGTGCCTGAACTGCAGGTGTGCTTTTCTGGGAATGGTGTGGGAGGGCAGGCTGAGCAAGAAATGGTTTTATCTGAGTTTTACACTTTTTTGTTATGTACGACTTATAAATTGCCTCAATTCTTTTGCAAATAGGAAAGATATTGACAAATATCGACAAGAACAAGCATTGATCTATACTCTGTGAAACTTTACATTTCTATTTATCTTTTCTTAGATATATTGTAAACTTCACTTAATTTTTTAAATATCTAAATGAAAGTAAAAGTAAGTTAGCAGTACTTTTATTTTATTTTTTACTCTATAGTACATGTACATATAGTACATTTGCCTTTATTATGAATCCATGTTTTTGTGAACTGACATGGAGACATAAGAACTATTTATAATTTTATTTTATGAAAAAGTTTATTCTTTTTTCTATATATATTTATTTTGGACGTCAGTAGTATATGAGAAGAAGACTGAGTCATAATACTTCATCCTAGATTCTATTTTAATTATACATTATTTTTCTTTTTCCTCAAAAGATCTCTTCACACCTTTTCCTCTCTAAATGCCTCTTTCCTTTATATGACATTTTCCAATCTCACAAGGTCATTTTAATTTTACTCCCATTTTAAATCCTTCTTTAAAAAATTACTCTAGTTATTTATTTATTCACTCTGTACCCTGTTTAAACTTTAAAGCTGGACCTATTTTTATAATGCGAGTTTATTCTCTAGGACATAAAAAGCTTAGAGTTAAAATCTGGCATGTTAATCTCAATGTAATTTTTCTTTTATTTGTCCATTAACAATAACAACACTAGTAAAAATGATAAGTAGAAAAAGGCAGCCTTTGTGAGTTTTGATGTGGAGGGTATTTGTGAAATCTATCCAATTGTATAAAACTCCTTGGCTTATAACTGCTATTATAAATCACAGGGTCATGTGGTTAATCTTCTGAGCGCTTCAATAAAAACGATCCAACTCTGCAGCCTCCCACAGCTTTCGATTTCAGTCATATCTGAGTCCTACCTGTAAACTCAGGGTCAATAAACAGGTTAGAGATAAACAGAAGAGAAATTTTTGATTAAAAATAATATGAAATGCTTAGGAAAGGTTAGCTAATTCAGGAAGAAATAAAGGTCTGAGCATTGTGGATGATTTGGAGGCAGAGCGTCTATAGATTGGAGAGGTGAAGCTGGGCCAAGGATGTCCACTTGAAATCCCACATTGAATAGTTGTTGATTGATCTTTGTAACTCAGTCTCCACTTGTAATGAGCACATCAATAGGGTATATATTGACTTTCTAATGCATTGGTTTTATTAAAGAGGAAGCAGTTTTATGAGTGGAGAGCTTCTGTAACAATTGTTACATTTCAATTCTAAGCATTACTTATAAAAGTCATTTAGAAGTGCTTTCTCAAAACCATTATGTTTTCATTTAATTCTTTATGTGCTATAAATTTTTTAAAATGAGTGTATTGAAGATATACTACAGTGAAAAGGGCTCTTGTATAGGGATTAAGAACCTGGGGTCTTAGTTTTCTTTCTGCCTTTAGTTAAGCTCTGTGACTTTAGGCAAATCACTTATTCTCTATGAACCTAAGTTCATCATATTTAAAAGAAATACTTTAGAGTAGATCAAGAGAACAGACCAAATACACCCATTTTCTCCTTTCTTGCTCAAATCATGGAAATGACAGAGAAGATATCTGTGTCTTTACATATCTATATGTAGGATGAATATATTTTCCTTTGCCCATCTATCCTTCAAGAATAAACCCATAATGAGGACAAAAAAAAAAAAAAGACAAAGTATCATTAGCAGCTCAGAACATTTTTTTTTTAGATTCAATTTTACTATTATTATTATTTTTAAAATTTTTAAAATCTCTAAACCCAATGTGGCTCAAACTCACAACCCTGAGATTAAAAGTCACATGCTTTACCAACTGAGCCAGCCTGGCACCCCAGATCAGAACATTTTTAAAGAAGTTTAGAAAATCTTTGTCAGAAAGATTGGGTTGCTTGAGTAAACAGAACATAGAATATAGATTTAGGCAGGAACCATTCTTCTGGATGAATTTTTAAAAATTATTTTACCTTGAAGAGATATGCTATTTAATGGAACACACCTAAAAGGAAAAAAAAAATTAAGCTGAAAAGAAGGATGGAAAATATACTAGATAAATACTAACAAAGAATAAGGTTTGAGAAGTGCTATTAAAATCAGAAAAAATAGACTATTAAGACTAAAACACTAAATGGGACAAAAGAGATATTATATAGTAATAAGTTTCAATCTCCAATATGTAGGGGTTAGAGTTTAGAGTTTTCATATTGTTAACCAGGGTAGGAAAGGAGGGTACAGATCAACACTCATAGACTCTCAAAATTCTTATCAAATTTTAGTAGATTTTCTTGAATAATTTTTATTTCATTTGCTGTCTGTCTGTCATACCATTTCCAGAGATTTCAAATAGCTGGGTTTTAAAATAATTTTTATCATTTCACTGGTGTCTAGATCCCTGGAGTTTCTCATGCTGTCATGTAAGAAGTAGAACTTCATCAGAATCTTTTGAAGTCAAAAATAACTCTTAACATATGGGTAGAAGAGAAGTTTTAAGAATAGCAAATAGGACAGGGAGCCATGGAGATGAAGATAGGTCATTGACAAAGTCAACCAGTTGCAGGTCAGAGTTATAGTGTAAGTCTTCTTAGGACTTGAACGTTTATGAGTTTGCTTCATAATAACCTAGCTGAAGAAGCAATGATGTCCAATACTCTCATGTACCACCAAATTAAATTTGTTTGGAACCTGTAGACATCAGATAATACACTAGATTTTTCACTTGAGTCATGCATAATTTTTCAGCACATTTGCAAAAAACATGAAAATTGAGCTTAAAAGATTACAGTAGGATTCTGACCTGGGGACACAGTCTTCACCTTTACCCCTTAATCTTTCTGGGCCAAACTGAGAAACATCGGTTATCCCATTATGGGTCCAAATGGGATGGACTTTAAGGAGCTGTGATAATAATTGGTTAATTATTCTAAGGCAACAGTGAACCAAGAACATGATCAAAATCACCTGAAGCAGGATAATCAGGCTCACTTGGAGGCGTGCAGAGCCATGGAGACCAACCATTTCTAATCCAGGAAGCGATGTCTCCTGTGCGTTTATTTCAGAGAGTCAGGAGGCTTTCTTTCTTTCTTTCTTTTCTTTTTTTTTTTTTTTTAATATATATATATATATATATATATATATATATATTTTTTTTTTTTCCGACAGACAGAGATCACAAGTAGGCAGAGAGGCAGGCAGAGAGAGAGAGGAGGAAGCAGGCTCCCTGCCAAGGAGAGAGCCTCATGTGGGCCTCGATCCCAGGACCCTGGGATCATGACCTGAGCCGAAGGCAGAGGCTTTAACCCTCTGAGCCACCCAGGGGCCCCAGGAGGCTTTCTTTTTAAGCCTCATTATTGGCTGTTTACTTTGCCAGTTTTATTGATGCAGGTGAAAAATGAGGTGTTGCAAATAACAGACCCATACTATCTAATGCTAATTGGGCCACAGAATTGAGGCTGGCCATTTGTGCCCTCAAAACTGAAGTAACATCATGCATGACCACAGCAAGGATCAGGGACAAATTATGGAAAACATTCTCTAATTGAATGATGCTAACAGTGGGAATAACCACATGAAGCACACCCATGAGTAGAGAGTTGGTAATGCCACCTGTCAATTCTCTTAAATAACAGGTCTGGCTGGTATCAGAACTCCCACCTGAGTCAGCACAGTGTGATATGCCCATTTGGAGGGACAATTTCAAATACTTGGATGTCTCTTATTTATGTCTCATAGGTACATATTAATTACATTGGTAGGAGGAAGAGAGGTGAAGCCCTTTTTTTTTTTTTTAAGATTTTATTTATTTATTTGACAGAGAGGGATCACAAGTAGGCAGAGAGGCAGGCAGAAAGAGAGAGGGGAAAGCAGACCCCCTGCTGAGCAGAGAGTCCAATGTGGGGCTCGATTCCAGGACCCTGAGGTCATGACCTGAGCCGAAGGCAGAGGCTTAATCCACTGAGCCACCCAGGTGCCCCGAAGGCCTGGTTTTTGCAAGCAAAATAATATCTCACAAGGGTGCACAGAGTTTTGACAGGGTTGAATCATTAACTACTTGGAGGATCAATCAGCTAAGAGTTCCCCGGTGGGCAAAAATTTGATTGGAATTGAAGAGTCTGTGTAAGAGAGAATTGAGTGTAGTAGATTGGAGGAGGAGACTGGCACTAACTAGAGCTTAATAGCCTTGATGGTGTGCCCTAACTTCCTTTCCCAGATGTCCCAGTTGCTCCTACCTCTGATAGGAGCAAGCTGACTGTAGGGAGACATTTCTCTTCTGTAGTCTCAGATTCCATTTGTGGCAAAGCCTCAGTACAAATTAATAAGGTTGGAGAGCCTGTGGTATCAGAAAGATCTATGGTTAGAGAAATGTGTTTTCATGGTATTCAGTGGCACACAAATCAAATATTTATTTGTGGGGTTAGGAACTGGGTGACATATCCAATAGCTTGTCACATTCAGGGAGTGGCAACTGCATGGGGGCAGATTTAGCAACAAATTCACCTAGGCAGGAGTCATATAGGTTATTCTGTGGGACAGAAGAGAGGTTATATCCCCTATTCTTCCTCTTCTATACCCAGGCTCTTAGGTTTGAAAGATCCAAACCAGTCATGGAGACCTTGCTCCACTCTCTGTACTGTGGGCAATCTTTACTGTACCAGGACAAGCAAAACACTCTTAATCTTTCCATTGGAGTGATGCACCCAAATTTCCTGGCTTGTATCCTCCTGTAGTTCAATAAATGTTTCTATTCTATATACTTATATATTCTATATACTTATATTGATCCCATGGGGTACTTGGGACAAAGCACAGGGCCACCTTATGGAAAATGCTGAACTAGAAACTTCAAAGTGATGGTTGTTATTTTTGAAGTCCTTGGAAAAAATCCATCCTCTGCTCTTGGGTGGTAAATGGAGAGGTTACAGTCTCCCACTCTTCTCATCCCCACAGAGCTGTGTTTATAAGGCAGTCTGAGTCTTGTCAGCAGCCTGACCAAACAGCTAGGCTATTTGTTACTGCCCCACGAGTCAGTGAAAATATAGCACAACTCATTTCTTGAGATGGCCAGGATTGCCATCCATACCTTATGAGATTCTGCCATTGTGCCAAGCATCCTTTAATTTAGTCTCTCTCAGGTTATACCCCATTCCATCCTGGTAGAAGTTAAGGAAGTATCATTAGTAAACCAGAGCCATATGTGGTCCAGCAGGTTTCTATATCTGAGTTTCTTCTTAGCTAGTGAATGCAGTAATATACCTGGGGGAAAGGGGCAGAGGAATATTTGAGCGGTATACCTGGGAGAGAGAAGAATACTCCTGAGACTTTTTCATGGTATGAGACCCCAGCTTGGCTAGGTTTCACCCATTTCTATATGTATCAATTCCATTTCACTAGAGAGAATTGCTGAGCTGCACCCACCTAGTGACTTGAGGACTCTGTTCAGGTACATGATATAATTTCTGGTTGCATGACTACTTTATGGCCAGGAGTCATGCACACAGTATCCACCAAGGCACAATCATAGGCCAATAATTGTTTCCCCAAAAAATTGTCTCTTTAAGCAGATTTTGGGAGTATACAGATCTAAAAGCTCAAGGAACACTTCTGTCTAATATGTAATAGTGTCCTTCTGTCATAGGCTTCAATTGGCAAGCTGAGGGATTCCTGAAACCTGTAATTCAAATAGCAAATGTGAATTGGTGGGGACTGGCCAGTAGGAACAGCTTGGGTGGATCATTGGAGGACCTCCAGAGTATTCTGTTCTTTGGGCCTTTCTTTTTATTTATGGAAGCAGAGAAAGCCAAATGCCTGGGAATTGTCTCTTTCAGGATGAAGCACTGTGTCACTTTCCAGACTTTTTAGGAATATCACTTGGGTACTAGGTCCTTGTACATTGTCTGTATTAATGACCATGTGTATTTTCACATGTGGGTCAAGGGGGCATTCAGTTCTTGTTAGATGGTGGCCTTGTCTGGGCCCACCAAATGTCATCAATATAGTGGAAGGTTAGTGTTCTCTCTGGAAGTGGGACTTTCTCCAGGTGATGACTTGTCTATTAATGACAGATAGCCAGGGGATTTAGGCAACCTTGTGGAAGACATTAAAATATATTACAAGCCATTCCACATAACGATAAATTGATCCTGATAATCAGAGTAGGGAAGGATGCTGAAAAGTGTATTTGTAATATCAGTTGCTGCATTTCAAGTTTCCTCAATTTGTACAATATTCTTTGTGACAGTAACCGTATTTGGGGCTGCAGGTGTCAAGGGTGGGACTATGACATTGAGTCACCAGTAATCAAAGGTAAATCTCTAGGTACCCAAATCTGTGCCCAGACCAGAGTGGGCTATTGAGTGGAGAAATAGTCTCATGGACAACTTTGGCTTCTTTGTCAGTGAGAGTAGTTTGTTTTGAGGGGACAATGACACTAGGAACTAGCAGTGGGGTAAGTTCATAGTCTTCCATATGCCCAGTAGGATGGCCTTAACTGTCATCTTCAGGGCTATGGATGAAGAAAAGTAGGGATGCACATATATAATACATATATATGAGTAATATATTCCATAGTGGGAGCAATAAGAATAGATGTTTGTGACACATCCATAGTCAGAACTCTGAATAAAAGTTCTGGTGACAGTGGCCTCAAACTCAGTGCTGAAGGGTATTATTTATTTTCCCCTCATTCTGGTCAGGAATTGTGGGTATCATGGTTACCCATACACTTGTCCCTGTCTCTTAATTGAACTGTGGCCTTGGACTAGAGACTCTGATTCCCTATAGGGAAAGAGGAACCCATACAACCCTTAGTATTACTTATTTTAGAAAAATGAGAGGTCTGGTTGAGCCCTCCAACCCATCTTCAGACCCACCAGAAGGGGCAGAGAATATGCATGTCAGCTGCAGAGTGACTTTGTGGAAAGTATGTAGACTGAAATAAATCACTATGGAAATGGTGTCATGTGAAGCTTCCCATTCCACTGAAGTTATAAAATCCTTCGTTGTAAAAATAGTCTCCATGTATCTCTTTAATCATAAAGAAATAATATATTAAAAAAAAACCAGGGGGGTTACCCAATGGGCCTCCCATGGCACAGTAACCAGCCATGAGTTCCTTGATGAGGAATACGTGAATCTCCTCCTTTGAGACTATGTTATTGAGTGACCATATTCAATAATCTTTTCAAAAGAGGGCAACTGATCACCCACTTAGTGTGAAGGAAAAAAAAAAGTAGCCCTTTTTTTGAAGGAAAAAAAAAGTAGCCCTTTTTTCTGTAAGTTGAAGGACTTACAGAGAATTGTAAGTCAGTGGCATATAGAATTAAAAAGATTAGAAAATTAGGGTCAAGAAGACTGGTGAAGAGGCTTAACCTGTTGGAGAGGGCATTAAGTATGAAAGAACATTCACCATGGAAGAACTCCTAAAAATAGAGATAGAATGATTCAGTCAATTGACATCAGCCAACATCTAACATTGGCCACTCTAGTGTTGACATAATGTGTAAATGAGTGAAACTTCCAGGAGGGCAAGAATAATGCCATATATACGCCTGAAAATATGGGCTCCCACTGATCATGGTTGATCAAACCTTCATCTAAATTTCCAACAAAAGGCCTATCCTGAGTAGCCAGTATGGCACCATTCCTCCAAGATCTACCAGTCATTCGATTTCATGTTGGTATCATTGAATACCTTCTATCCTAGAAGGATCAAAAATTCATTTTGTCTAGAAATAACATATATTTTGGTTATGAATTTGTCTTTCTTGCCTCTGGGGCTAAAGGCAACACTATGGTTTGAGGGTTTATAGAATGTTTGATCCACCAACCTATGATCCTCTTTCAGAGAAAAGGAGGCATGCGAGTAAGTACGTAAACATGGGCTCTACTGGTTCAGTTACATACTACACCACTCAGAAACCACTGGCCTATAGTGTTCTGGTGAAGGTGGAGCTATGGTACCTGTTTGCAGATGATACCCTGAGAACATAGGTATCATTTTCCAGGACGCTGCTATACTCCAAATCAATGACCAATAAATGATGCTGTGTCTCTGATAGATAGAATACAGAAGTCCAGAAACAAAGGGGTAAGTAAAGTAATGACTCCACTTGCTATCACTCCCAGTGACCCATTTATGAAACATGTGCTTGCCATCTCTCCAGTTCTTGGCTCTGGAAGCTTATAAATCTAACTTATAAGTTTAGAGGAGGAAAGTTCTTATTACAGGACTAGGCCTCTGATGACTCCTAGTTGAAATTTCTAGGTCATTCTACCAGGTAAGTCATCTTGGCTAGCAGATGTGTTAATCAAAGGTGAGAGGTATCTAGAATAAAGTAGAAGAAGGAGAAAATGAGGATCATTTGTGGACTCGAAGGACTATAGTTCATGTCACTAATCCTATCATAAATTTTCCTGAATAAAAGAGGAGCACTAGATTAGGAGTTTCTATAAGAATTTATATAAGACAGGTGTATATAATTGACACAAAGGGGTAGATAGAAGTCGATTCTTTGGCTCCATGGCCATTCTCGGCTGCTGAACATTGGCAGCTGTCAGATTTCAGTTGGATGCCTCTGTGGGATTGAGGGGAGCCACATTGCCAAGGCTATGCTTTTTCCCTGGTGCAGTCAGTAACTGTTTGGACATAAGCCTATAAAGGCTAGGCTCTTTTGCTGCAGTGGGGAACATCTCTAAAGTGTCTATGAGCTCCAGAGCTGAGAGGGTTTGGCCAAAGCCTTTGCTGCAACTTCATTACAATTCATCTTCTTCTGTCACTCACTCATAAATATTAACTCCTACAGTATCCCCCAACAAATTTCTTATACACAAATATTTATCTCAGTGTCTGATTTCCAGATTTACAACAGCAGCCTAACAATATAAAATTACATATATATATATATATATATATATATATATATAATTTAAAAAATTATTCCCGAGAAATCATTTTATAGAAATAGTTAAATATGTTCCCAAGATATATGTCCAAATGTATATTTATTCATATGTTCATTGTACCATTGCTTTTAATTGGGGATATTTAAATGTCTTATCAGTTTGGGAGGGGTTAAATAGCTTATGGGGCATCCTTAAAATTCATGCTATTTAGCATGAGTTATGAAATGAAATCTAAATATCCTAACATGGACAAAAGATCTCTAAAATCTATTGTTAAGCAAACAAAAGAAGACATAGAAAAGGTTTAGCATCCCATTTGTGTAAACCTTCTAATTCTGTATGTTTTTATTTATAAATAAAAAGGCCTGTAACATAGGCTGTTAAAATTTAAGTATCATGCATGAAAAAAAGCATGAATATAAAATTCTCTAAACTTTCAGATTTAAAAAAAAAATCACCTATGAAGCAACCAGAAAGCTGTCGTTAGACTTTTCATTACAACACTGCATTAGAACACCGACAAATGTCTTCAATTCTTGAAAAAAAGAATATATTTGTCACAGAATTGTATACGCAGGCAGTATCTAATGAGTTGAGAAAGTTCTTGTAATGTAATATTAAATTAGATGTGCAGTATTGCAGACAACATATATAGCATGAAGAAAATTGTGGATAATTTTATATACACATACTTAGAAGTTATATTGTGTTAAGCGATGGGACTATGAGTAATTGTTTTCTTCTCAGAATTTTTTCTTTTATATTTTCCAAATTTTCTACACAAGTATAGATGCAGAAAAACAAAAACAAAAACAAACAAAATCTTTGTAGGTTTGTATTTCTTCATGGTCACCAGGGTACTTGCTTTAGAATCTCATAGGGTAGGGTTTCTGTTGTTGTTTTTGAGATAATAGAGTTTTTGAAGTCCTGTCACAAGCCCATTGACTCAGAAGTTTTAGAATGGGCTTGGTATCCAGTATTTTGAATCAGCATCCTTTGGTGGTTTTTGTATATTGAAATTCAAGAACCACACACTGAGGTGGCAAACAGAATTCTAATCATAATACTTTGCCTTGCCATGTCAGAGATAGCCTTTTCATTGAGTTTTCTTGCTGTTTGAAGATTGTGTACTGTTGGAACACAACCCAGATCCTCACCAGTGTGACAGGGTTGTGTCAGATCCTGTGAGAAAACTCCAGGAGATGGAGGGCAAGAGTCTTCCTGGGCCTGTGGCCAGAATAAACATGGAAGGGTCCCGGGAGTGCTTTCATGTCCTCCTTTAGAATAGATGGATCTGATAAGTGTGGAGAATCCTTAACTTGCTCTTGTCACTTAAAGTTAAGAGGTAATCCTTGTTGTTCACATATCACACTTGATTGCCTAAATGTGGCCCATGTCCTGCATGTAGCTCACATCGCACATGCAGTTCACGTCCTGCACGTAAATCTATATCCTGTTTGTAACCAGATCTTGTGTAAAGTATAAAAGAAGTGATTGTAAGAAATAAAGTCGTCTACTGATCATCAGTCGGTAGTCCCCCCATCATTTTGGCTCTGATCCCCAGGATCCCCATTTGCAAAGGTGATAGTGTACTACTTTGCAGTATCTGAAACATGAGCCTGAAGAAGACCAACCTTCTCTCTCCTCTTGTTCAAGGACATACAAGTTAAGTCTGCTTTCCTTTATCAATACAATTTTCTTACAGTGGATGTTATGATTCCAGTTGCAGACAGAGTCCACATTTCACAAAAAGTGTTTTTTTCTGAAGATATCATTTGCTTTGAAAATTATTTGTCTTCAAATTTTGCTTCAAAAAATATTTGTTAGGCACCTGGGTGGCTCAGTTGGTTAAGTGTCTGCCTTAAGCTCTGGTCATGATCCCAAAGTCCTGGAATCGAGTCCTGCATCAGCCTCCCTGCTTTGGTCTGCTTCTTCCTCTGCCCCTCCTCCCACTCATTCTCTCAATCTCTCTGTCCCTTAAATAAATAAATAAAATCTTTAAAAAAATTTCTATTTTTAAAGTGATTTTTCTCACCCAATTTTGGGGACCCAATTATGTCTCATTTGCTCATGCTGTGTTTCCATGCAAATAAAAACTAAGAATAATCTTAGAAGGCCTTGTGCCTTGGGCTAGAAGAAAAAGTAGATGGTAAATGTGAAAGTAGAAGCTGAAGCTACAGATGTAGTTACTTTAGTTCCCAAGTTACTCTGGTCTGTCATGGCTGTTGTGTTCTATTCTTGAGCTGTGTTCACTTGAGGCACATGACAGAAGTTAAAATACATTCCATTTTCAAAAGTGCTCATCTCCAGGGAGCCTGCTTCCCTCTCTCTCTCTCTCTCTGCCTGCCTCTCCGTCTACTTGTGATCTCTCTCTGTCAAATAAATAAATAAAATCTTTAAAAAAAAAAAAGTGCTCATCTCAGGAAAATGTTTGATATGATTTGTTTTCAATAGAAGCTTCATTGATGAGCTATTAATTTTTCATTGTGAATTAGTTGTAATATGAATTCACGAATCCAACTTTTTAGTCACTTAAAACTTTAAAACCTAATGGGCTGAAACATTTAATGCTGCTGTTTTGCCTAGAGGGGGTGGGGAAAATCACTTAGGATCTTGTGAAGAAAATTTATTTTGTTTAATTAAAGGCACATTAATTAAAATGCGGTTTTACTATTAATGGTGCCTTTAAGATGCATTTATTCATCTTTCTTCTTTAAGGACAAATGAAGCAATTATAATTTCCTTAATGTAAGGTGTGACTAGGAAAATGTATGATTCATAGGCTGGGAGAATGACGGTCAAAATAGCTTTGATTTCAAATCAATGATTGTCTTAAAGCCAGGAGTGATCATAGGCTGAATTGTGAAATAAGTGAATTAAATTTGTGACCCTTTCTTGTCTCCTATGCTGTTTACCTCTCTCTTCTAGTAGGCTCATTCCATGTCATCTCCTTCATCTCCTTCTCTATTCACCAAGAATAATTTGCAGAGAAATAACCCAAATTGCCTTGTTGAATGATTTCCTGAGTTCTGGAAAGAGACAAAACTTTGGAAAAAATGTCATAGGGTCAATGCAGGGCTGTGAGATGTTAATCAGTGACAGCTTCCTTTTCATGACCTCCCTTTCAATTACAAACTCCTCTTACATTTTTTACAATTGAGTTTCTCTGTGAAAAAATTTTTTTTGATGAAAGTGTTCCCCTATTTAGTAACACAGTCACAACAAAACAAAAATGAAACTAAATAAAAAACTTCACAAAGTCTGAGAATTATTGTTATAATGAAAAGAATATAGGCAAATGGATTGGGATTTAACTTGTGGTTCCAGCAATCATTACCGAAAAAACTTAACCTTTCTTCTCCTTAACTGGAAGCTTTAAAATGATTTTTAAAAATATTCTTATAGGATGATCATAAAGATTAAAAAAGAAACTTTAGTCAAATAAATACCAGGTCCTGGCACATAGTAGGGATATAAAAAGTAATTAGTTTGGGCCTTTTTGAATTCTAGTCCTTAACTCATTGTGTTTCCTTGATGGTTGCCCCTCATCCTTTGCTATACTGAGAGCTCATATAATCATTCATTTGGGGTGTGGATAGAAAGACAAAGGAAATAACACTAATCAGTTTGGAACTCAGGGATTATTTTGTGGTGGGTAGGACCTAATGGGCTCCTCAAAGCATGCCACCTAGAGCTAAGGGCAAAATGTTACTCTTGTAATCAATGCCATTGTCCTTGTAATTGCTTAGCTATAAGAGGGACTTGCCTATTAAGATGATGCCTTGGAATTGGGATCTACAAGTTAATAATGAAGATAAACCCTTCTTTTTTTTTTTTTTTAAAGATTTTATTTATTTATTTGACAGAGATCACAATTAGTCAGCGAGGCAGGCAGACAGAGAGAGAGAGAGAGGAGGAAGCAGGCTCCCCGCTGAGCAGAGAGCCCGATATGGGGCTCAATCCCAGGACCCTGGGATCATGACCTGAGCTGAAGGCAGAGGCTTTAACCCACTGAGCCACCCAGGCGCCCCAAGATAAACCCTTCTTCCTGTAATCTTCCTGTCTATAGCAGGGCATATTTATTTGGGGTTTGGAGGATTAAGAAACATTGACCTTCCTATGCAAAGCCTGCAGATTCAAACCCAGAAATAGCAGGGTCTAAACAGCTTCCCCATCTGTTTCTCTCTTCATTTTCCATAGGCCAGCCCATTAAATGAGTGACAGAAAATAAGACAGAGACACACAAACCCTGTATCATGCCGCCAATGACCACATCATTGAGTTAATCTGACCGGTGAGATAAACTGGCACTCTTTTAAAGTGTGGATTTTACTAAATGAATGATTCAGCCCCTCTGGCCTCTCTTGTTTTCACACTGTTATATACTTATTAGCTCTGAATAATTTTCACTCTACAAATTTCTCTCTACAAAGTAATAAAAATACCCCATATTTTGATAGCACCATATAGTTTTCAAAGTGTTTTCTCATTTCTTATTTCATGTGATGTTGATAAAAATCTGGCAACATCATATTTTATTCTCATGCTTTACCAAAAAGGAAAGGGAGGTTCAGAAAGGGCAAATAGCTTAGAAAAATTCTCTATATGACCCAAATGTTAGAAAATTTAGAATTGCCTTTTCTCCTTCCAAGTACTCCAATAGTTTAATTGTGCTTCTTAATGGGTAAGGACTATGTTTTATTTTTTATTACTATTATTATTATTATTATTATTATTTTAGAGAAAGAGCATGAGTGTTGGGGAGGAGAAGAGGGACTGGGAGAGAGAGAATCTTAAGTAGGCTGCACACTGAGTGCAGAGCCCAACACGGAAATCGGTCTTAGGACCCTAAGATCATGACCTAAGCAAAATCGAAGATCAGATGCTTAACCAACTGAGCCACCCAGGTACCTGAAGCATGTATTTTAAACCTCTTTCATGCCATATAACACTAACATATGTTCAAGTTTGGCTGGTCCCCTTGTCAGTTCACCTAGATGCTGATGTATTTTTATTGTCTTTTGTGCTTATTTTGATAAGGGTATAGAATAACTGACCATTTTCTTTTTCTTTGATACTTAACTAAAAAACTCTTAAATTCACTAGAATAATATTCTTTTCTTTTTAAAGGCTGTACAAGCATTTTTAATAACACCAGTGTCTTTAATGAATAACTAATTAACACAAATTCAGTAAGTGCTAAAGATTTACTGCTCCCCATGGATCGGAGCAATGTAAACTTTCCTCTACTTAATTATACAGTATCACTTATCTTGAGATGATTTGGGTAACTAGAAAAGAAAATTGATCATTTATGTCTTTCTATAGTTAGTTTCGAAATGTCACATTCTGGCTATAATTACTATATTTTCTATCTCATTCATGCTACTGGTTTCTGCATTTTGATATTTGGGTATGAAATATGACACCTCTCAAGATTTATGGACATTATGTGCTATGAAAAAAGTTATATACAGAAACTAAGCTTCAAAAACTTTAAATAGTAGTTTTATTTACATATTTGAAATTATTTACAATTACTTGCACTTTCCTTTGAGAATATTTTATCATAAAGATAAAAAACCCCAGATTTCCAGGGACAATGGTATAGTAGGAGAACCCTAAACTCACCTCATTCTGCAAACACATTCTACAGACACCCATATCAGTGTAAATAACCCAGAAGATGACCTGAAGACTGACAGAACAGACCGTCCACAGCTAAATATGAATAAGAGTTCCCTTAGGAGAGGGTAGGAAGGGCAAACACAAGGTTGGGAGTTAATGGGACCTGCAGGACTATCTATGGGAGGGAGAGATGCCACTGTTAGGGAGAGAGGAGAGAAACAGACTCTCACACTAGGGAGCATGCATGAGGAAAAAAATTCCCCATAACATTTGGCTTTGAAAATCAAAGGGGCCAAATTTCTTGAGTTCTTACAGACAGCAGGGTTTAAAACCTAGAACTTTAAAAATCAACAGGCTTGTGGGAGAGTCAGGAGAGTGAGCGGAAACTTGTCTTAAAGTGACAGCTCTATAGAGATATGGCATAGAAACATCAGTTTGAAAAAATATCTGTGGTATATAGGAGAGATATTTGTTTTCTAATCTTGGAGCCTATGCTGGAGGGGTAGGGATTGTTGGGAGACTTTTCCAGGAACAAAGAAACTGGCAGGCTCCATTTTCTTCCCCTACTCCCGGCACAAAAATAACTCAAACCCAAGCCCCAAAACTGCAGGAACCAATGGGGTCTCAACAGTAATTACCTAATTTGATAATAGCGTGCCAACCCCTGTGTTCTCCTGCAAGTATGCACTCTCCAGCCAGGTCTTTACTCCAGGTCTCCTCACAGATGACTCTCATAAACTGTGTAACACCTGTGTCCACACACACACCTGCCCCCCTAGCATGATTCTGTGGATCTGCCCTCTCTAAACCAGCTTGTCTCTGTCTGGTGGCTCTAGGTCCCCTCCCACCATGGGGAATTTGCTGACATAACATGCTCCACCCCTGCATTCTCCTGAAGTTTGGTAATACCATATCTCTGGCAAATGGCTGATATGATTCAACTCAAGCCTAAGGTGGTCCCAGGCTGGCCCAATAAAAGCACAGGACCAAACCCTGTCCACAAAAAGTAAAGAGCCATTTCAGATGATTGGACTGAAGGCAAAAGTAGCTCAGCCACAATAGCAAGGCAAATGCAACACACAGAATACCACTGAAGCACCAGCTTCTGCATCTGCAAGGGCACTACAGGACCGCTTCTTCACAAGGCCACTACTTCAAGAAGGTGTAGTTGACTTTCCTAACACATAAAAACAGACACCAAGAGTTAGACAAAATGAGGAGACAAAGGAATATGTCCCAAATGAAAGAACAAAACTACAAGAGACCTAAATGAAATTGAGACAAATATTATGGCTGATAGAGAATTTAAAGTGATGGTCATAAAGACACCCACTGAACTTAAGAAAAGTGTGGAGGACCACAGTAAGATCCTCAACAAAAAAGACAGAAAACATAAAAAAAGAACAATCAGATATGAAGAACTCAATACTGCAATTAGAGATACATGAAAGGAAATAAGTAGTAGACTAGAGGAAGCACAAGAATGGATCAGTGACCTGGAGGACAGAGTAATGAAAAGCAATGAAGCTTAACAGGAGAAAGAAAATATAAAACATAAAAATAGACTTAGGGAACTCAGTGACATCATCTACTGTGATGACATTTACATTCTCCCAGAAGGAGAAAGGAAAGAAAAGGGGGCAGAAAATATATTTGAAGAAATATTAGTTGAAAAATTTTTGAATATGGAGAAGGAAACAAATACAGATGCAGGAGGTAAGAAAGACCACCAAAAAATCAACCCAAGGATGTCCACAGCAAGACAGATAGTAATTAAAATGGCAATATTCTATCTAGCAAGGCTATCATTCAGAATAGAAGGAGAGATAGAGTTTCCCAGAAAAACAAAAGTTAAAGGAACTCATGACCACTAAAAAAGCCCTACAAGAAATGTTAAAGGGGATTCTGAGTGGAAAGGAAAGACCGTAAGTTGGATTAATAAGAGTAGGAAGCACAAAAGCAGTAAAAATAAATATATCTACAAAATAATAGTCAAGGGATTCACAAAATAAATGGATGTAAGCATAATACCATATACCTAAAATGTGAGGGGAGAGTAAAGAATGGGTTCAAATTTGGGCGCCTGGGTGGCTCAGTGGGTTAAGCCGCTGCCTTCGGCTCAGGTCATGATCCCAGGGTCCTGGGATCGAGTCCCGCATCGGGCTCTCTGCTCGGCAGGGAGCCTGCTTCCCTCTCTCTCTCTCTGCCTGCCTGCCTCTCTGTCTATTTGTGATCTCTCTCTGTCAAATAAATAAATCTTTTAAAAAAAAAAAAGAATGGGTTCAAATTTAAGCCACAATCAATTTAATATATCCTTCTATATGCAAAAAAATGTTACAAACAAACCTAATGGTAACCACAAATCAAAAACCAGTAAGAGATATGCAAAAAATAAAGGGAAAGGATTCTGAGTATATCACTAAAGAAAGCCAACAGACCATGAAAGAAGAGAGCAAGAGAAGAAAGAACAGAGAACTACAAATCAACCATAAAATAAGTAACCCAAAGGCAATAAGTACATATCTATCAGGAATTACTTTGTATATAAATGAACTAAACACTCCAATCAAAAAGACTTAGGGTGACAGAACAAAGATTAAAAAAAAAAAAAGAAAAGAAAAGCAAGACCTACCTACATGCTGCCTACAGGAGATTTATTTCAGACATAAAGACACATGCAGAGTGAAAGTGAGGGGATGAAAAAGCACTTACCATACAAATGAAGGTGAAGAGAAAGCCGGGTAGCAATCCTTATGTCAGACAAAATAGATTTTAAAACAAAGACTATAACAAGTGATAAAGAAGGATACTTTATAATCATAAAGGGAATAATCCAACAAGAAGATATAACAATTGTAAATATTTATACATCCAACATGGGGACATTCAAATACATAAAGCAGATAATAATATATATAAAGGAAATAATCATTAGTAATACAATAATAGTGAGGAACTTTAACACCCTACTTACATTAATGGATAGATTATCCAAACAGAAAATCAACAAGGAAACAGTAACTTTGAATGACACATTGGACCAAATGGATCTAACACATACATTTGGAACATTCTATCCTAAAGCAGCAGAATACACATTCTCCAGAATAGATCACATATTAAGACACAAATCAAGTCTCAACAGATTCAAAAAGATCAAAGTCATACCGTGCATCTTTTCAGAACACAATGGTATGAAACTGGAAATCAACCACAAGAACAAATTTGGAAAGAACACAAATACATGGAGGTAAAGTCACATGTTACCATACAATGAATGGATCAATCAAGAAATCCAAGAGAAATTTTAAAAATATATGGAGAATCACACTGTGCACAAAGCCTTAATAAACCCCCTAAAGAACTAAAAAAAAAAATATATATATATATATATATATATATATATATAGAGAGAGAGAGAGAGAGAGAGAGAGAGAGAGAGAAATGAAATGAAAATGAAAATACAATGGTCCAAAATCTTTGGAATACAGCAAAAGCTCTTCTAAGAGGGGAGTTTATAGCAATACAGGCCTACCTCAAGAAGCAAGAAAAATCTGAAATAAACAACCTAACTTGACATCTATAGGAGCTTGAAAAAGAAGAACAAACTCCATAACTAATAGAAAGAAGGAGATAACAAGATTAGAGGAAAAATAAATGAAATGAAACTAAAACTACAATAAGACAGGTCAATGAAACCAAGAGATGGTTCTTTGAAAAGCTCAACAAAATTGATTTTGGCCAGTCTCAACAACAATAACAAAAAAGAGAGAAAGAGAGAGGATTCAAATAAACAAAATCATAAATGAAGGAGGGGAAATAACAACTAACATCACAGAAATAAAATTGACTAGAAGAGAATATTATGAAAAATTATATGCCACCAAATTGGACAACCTAGTCCAACTGATATATTCCTACAAACAGATAAACTACCAAAACTGAAAAAGAAATAAATAGAAAATTTGAACAGACTGATTACCAGCAATGAAATTAAATCAGAAATCAGAAAACTACCAACAAACAAAAGTCTATGACCAGGTGGCTTCACAGGTGAATTCTACCAAAGATTTAAAGAGGAGTTAATACCTACTCTCAAACTATTCCAAAAAAAAAAGAAAGAGGAAGAAAAGTTTTAAAATTCATTATGAGACCTGCATTACCTGATAGCAAGACCAGATGAAGATACTCCCACCCCAAAAAAAAGAGAGAGAGAGAGAGAGAGAGAGAAACTACTATAGGCCAATATCTCTGCAAAAATCGTCAACAAAATATTACCAAAGTGAATCTAACAATACAGGAAAAACAAAGTCATTATCACAATCAAATGGGATTTTTTTTTCCTGGGATGCAAGAGTGATTCAATATTTACAAATCAGTCAACATAATATGTCACATCAAGAAGAGAAAGGATAAAAAAACATATGACCAAGTGCAGAAAAAGCACTTGACAAAGTACACATCCTCTTATGATAAAAACTCTCAACAAAGTAGGTTAAGCATGAACAAACATCAACATAATAAATGCCATCTATGATAAATCTACATCTATCATCAATGGGGAAAAACTGAGTGCTTTTCCCCTAATGTCAGGAACAAGATAAGGATGTTCACTCTCACCACTTTTATTCAAAATAGTACTATAATTTCTAGCCACATCGAAGAGACAGAGAGAGAGAGAGAGAGATATCAATGTTGACCAAATTGGTAAAGAAAAAGTAAAATTTTCATTATTGACAGATGACATGATACTATGTTTAGAAAACCCTAAAGACTCCACCAAAAATCTCTTAGAACTGACAAATGATTTTAGTAAGATCACAGGATACAAAAAAATCAATGTACAGGAATCCATTGCATTTCTATATAATAATAATGAGGTGGCAGAGAGAGAGAAATTAGAGATGGCACTAACAAATGGAAAGATATTCCATGTTTATGGATTAGAAGAACAAATATTGCTAAAATGTCCATACTACCCACAGCAATTTACAGATTTAACATAGTCCCTATCAAAATACCAATGACATTTTTTTCACAGAACAATAACAAATAATCCTAAAATCTGTGTAGGGCCACAAAAGACTCTGAATAGCCAAGACAATCTTGAAAAAGAACAAACCTGCAGATTTCAAGAATAAATTACTACAAAGCTCTGGTGATCAGAACAGGATGATCCTGGCACAAATATGGACACATAGATCAATGGAACAAAACAGAAACACAGAATAAACCTACACTTATATGGTCAATTAATTTTCAGCAAGGGGGGCAAGAATATCAAATGGGAAAGACAGTTGGTGTTGGGAAAACTGGTCAGCTACATGCAAAAGAAGGAAACTGGAGTATTTTCTTACCCTATACACAAAAATAAACTCAAAATAGATAAAGGATCTAAATGTGAGATCTGAAACCTTAAAAATCAGAGAAGAGAACAGTAATTTCTCCAACACTGGCCATCGCAACATCTTTCTGGTTATGTCTCCTGAGGCAAGGGAAATAAAAATAAAATTATTGAGACTGCTCTGTAATTATTTTTATGTGTGGAGAATTTAGAGTGTACTTAAAAGATTTATTCAAGAAGCATAAAAACAATATATATGATTATATAGAAAGGATACTTCCCTAACAGCATCAGCATTGTGATTTATCTATAATCTGTCATCTATCTCCTATCATCTGTCTATGTATCTATCATCCTTCTCTTCTAACATCAGAATTGTGTTTGTGTGTCCACATGTTCCTCAGTTGTCTACCTGTATTACTAACAGGAAGCTCCCTGGTGCTATCTGTTGCTCATCTGAGGGGTCATCAGAACCCAAGTTTAAATCTCAGCTCTGTCATTTTCAATAGCTTTATAATGAAAAAGTTAACTTCTCTGACTTTCAGTCTCCTCATCTGTGAAATGGGAAATAATAATAGTTCAGAGTTGTTTTTTAAGATTTTATTTATTTATTTAAGTTAGAGAGAGTGAGAGAGAACAAGCATGAGCTTGGGTGGGGGTGTGGGGAGCAGATTCCCCACTAAGCAGAGAGCCTGGTGGGGCTGGATCACAGGACTCTGGAATCAGGACCTGAGCTGAAAGGCAGATGCTTAACTGAAGATATAGATAGATGATATAGGTATAGATATAGATATAGATATAGATATAGATATAGATATAGATATAGATATAGATAGATACTATATTCTTTTATTTTTCATACATCTTTTCTATATGATGAGTTGACAACTCTCATTGAAGAGAGATGAGCTAAATCACTGGCTAATCTAGCATTCCAAAACATGCTCTTGAATTCCCAGTACCTCTGCACTTATCAAATAAGCTTGTCAACCAGAGTCTTTCAAATAAGCCACTTCAGTTAGACATCAAATATTTTTTTCCCTGGGGCACCTGGGTGGCTCAGTGGGTTAAGGCTTCTCCCTTCGGCTCAGGTCATGATCTCAGGGTCCTCGGATTGAGCCCCACATTAGGCTTTCTGCTCAGTAGGGAGCCTGCTTCCCTTCCTTTCCCTCTGCCTGGCTCTCTGCCTGCTTGTGATCTGTCAAATAAATAAATAAATAAAATCTTTAAAAACATATTTTTCCCTATATCCACCAGTTCTCTAGAATTGGATAAAGCAATGGGTGGTTTTTTATAGGAGAAAGAGAGTTATGACTTCCATCTGAAGCTATTTTTAACTTAATTCAGAGGTCCAGGAAACACAGATTGTGATAACTCAGAGAAGGACCAGAAAATTGTTATTTTACATATATGAATGTTATGAGTTTGAAGACTGGAAGGACCTGTTTGTTATTCCCTTTATACATAGACATCAACTAAGATAGGAATCTATAGAGAGAATGATCACATCATGAAATAAGGAGGGACAGTGGGAGAGAGAACAACCTGAATTTTTAGTATTATGCAACTATGTTATATATATTTTACCGGATTATATTTTATCTTCCTTATTCTTAAAATATCTAGGGCTGCCAGTCTGGATCAGTTTGGTTAAGCCTCTGACTCTTGATTTCTGCTCAGGTCATGATCTCAGGGTTGTGAGATCGAGCCCCATGTCAGGCTCCGTGCTCAGTAGGGAGTTTGCTGGAAGTTCTCTCCCTCTCCATCTTCCTCACTCTTTGTCCTTCCCCCTGCTCACTCTCTCTCTTTTAATAAAAAAATAAAAAAATAAATAAATAAATAAATAAATAACTTTAAAAGTATCTATGTGTTTTCTAAAAACATCAGGCTTCCTCCTGTGCCAAGGTTAGAGTTTCTCCCCTGCCAATAATTCTGATTTAAAGAGCTTGATGTGATACATTCATTAAGGCAGATAAAAAAAATCAGGGTTCTGCAGTCTGCTACATTTTTGTATTTTGATTCTGTGAAATATTTCAACTAAGTACTAATATGATTCTTATATTTGATAACAGGCTGATAAGTTTGTTTGATTCTATTTATCTTCTCTTCAGATAAGTGACACTAAAGGCCCCTGGGCAGTGGAGTTTAGCAAGTATCTTCATTGTATTTTGTTACTGCCATGCACAATTTGTTGGCATAGATTATTTTTAGAAGAAAGAGTGTTGCCCTTGAGGTAGAAGTGGTAAAGTAACATGTTTCTGATCGTGTGTCAGTGCTCATAATTTCCAGTCTGCATTTCTCCTCCTTTTGTTTATAACTATGATACCTTGGTAGTTTTGTTCATAGCAATTCCTGCAGCATATTATGATATGATTTGTTTGCCTTACTTTACTATTATATTATCTCCATAATGAAATTAATGTGTGTCACTCATCCTTTTTCTTTTCTTTTCTTCTTTTCTTCTCTTTTCTTTTCTTTTCTTCCCCCAACCCCCAGAATCAAGCACAGCAACGCGCATAAAGAACACTGCTGAACACATGTTTATGAACTCAATGAATGATCTGCAACTCAGCAAAAATTCTCCACTAGGAGGGGGGAAAGCAGTTGTACTAGCTACTTCACTCTTACACATATCTGGCAGCCCTTAGCTTTAAAGTTTCCATTTTCATCAATCAATCCCTCCTAGTTAATCATCTTAAGATGAAAAGATAACTAGAAAAAAGCTTCATACTACTTAGAATCAATATTTACGTATATTCTCTGACTTCCTAATTAATATTTCAGATTTCTGTTTGTGGACGTGGGCCAGAACTGTCTTCATAACTTTATTATAGATGACAGATACATAGATAGTAGAGAGATAGAGAGATAGATAGATAGATGAAACATAGATAAAAGATAGGTGATAGATAAATATTATTATTAAAGAAAATATGATGTAAGAAGCTCAGCTACAATTTTGTGTCAAAGATGACCTTTTCTTAGCATTTCAGGATGAGATTATTTTCATCTTATTTTTAATAAAGGCTAATAATTAAATTAATGGTTCATTTAGTAAGAGCTAACACAAAATATCTGATTGTCATATCACATTCATATGAATTTGTGCAAGTATCAAAGACAAAAAATATCAAGCAGCCTAGGCAAAGCTGAAAGAGGTCTTAGATGTTTCATGTGGCTTCCTAGGCCCTCTTTTCTTGTATCAGACACTCTCTTGCCCACAGTAATAGAAAAGGTCTCTAAGCGAGGTATGCATTGTGAGCACTTAAGTTATGAAACATCTGTTTTATACCCATATCATTACAGAGCTTTCATGACATTTTCCAGGAGTGTGTGCTACACAGTTTCATAGATTCTAGATTCTAGATTTCTTTGTCATAAGAAATCCTTAATTGGGGGCGCCTGGGTGGCTCAGTGGGTTAAAGCCTCTGCCTTCAGCTCAGGTCATGATCTCAGGGTCCTGGGATTGAGCCCTGCATCTGGCTCTCTGCTCGGTGGGGAGCCTGCTTCCTCCTCTCTCTCTGCCTGCCTCTCTGCCTACTTGTGATCTGTCTGTCAAATAAATAAATAAAATCTTTAGGGGGAAAAAAAAAGAAATCCTTAATTGGAGGGCATCCTTCTAAGAGCATTCCATAGAGAAGCATTCTCCTGATGGCAAACACTATTAGTCTATTATATACCATAAGGTATATTAGTATATATATATACTAGTATATTTGCAAAAAAAAATTCGACTGGAACACCTGCCTTTTTTTGCTAGGAATATTCCTCCATTATTGGTAGATAAACAAATCCCAGGCCAGTTGCTGTAACCCCTACTCACACTGTCTACTCTTTGAGCCTAGTAAATATCTCCTGCTACATATTTATAAATCTTAGGTATTTTTTCATTATTTGTCCTACAACATTTTCTACAAAATAAAGTACAGAAAAATGAGCATATTATTACCCTGAAGGCCACCAGAATTTGAGCCATCCATTGCAGTTAGAGATTGCCTCTATAAAGCACATTAATTATCTACATATTCCTTCTGGGATTTCCTATATATTTTAGTCACTTGGTTACTCTTTTTGAATCACCATTTGGAGTTATTTGAAATCTTTAGTATATGTTGATATAGAGGCTTAATTTTATGTTTAATTTTTTTAACTCACTTTTCTTTTCTTTTCTTTTTTTTTTTTGTGGCCAGTATCCCTAAGTATTACCTCAATGGAGACCTTCAAATCAGTTTCCCCAAATATTCTTTTACACTGGTAGTCATCATCTACATAGTTTGATTTTTATTTAATTTTATGAATCATTTTACAAACTTCTATGAACTCATATAGTTGAGGCTGTGATTAAAGTATGAATTAAATACCAAATATTGGCTAAAATTTGAAGTATTCTCTTTTCCCTCCCAACAGAAACAGCTTTTCCAATGTACTACATATTCTCAGGGACTAAGATGGCAATAGGAGTAAATTTTGGATCCCATCAGGTTTATCAACATAACCAGGTATCATAGTACAGGGTTTTATGTTTCCTTTGTGGTGTATATACTATATTTCATATAAAAAGTACTTCACTCCAAAATTTTTTTTTTACCTCCTCTTTCTGGGTAATTCCTCAATCTAAGTCAAAATAAATAATTTTGTGGTTTTTAAAAAATATTTGGGATTATTAGACAAATAGATCAGATTTAACAGTCTTTTTATTTATTTCAATCATTTCAATACAGATTCTCTCACTGATCTACAATTTTTCTGGGAAAAAAAGCTATACTGTAAGTGGAGGTGTGGATTGTTTTTGATGGGTATTCTCTTAACGGTTTTTGTCTGATAATAAGCTGTTCAAGATATAGACTTCTAGCTCCCTGTTTTCATTTATATATTCTGCCATGTTTTCAAAGTATTCCTGATTATCTTCTCTTCACTTTCATAAAGAACAGAAAGTACTTCTAGTTATCTACAAAGCAGACTGAATAGTAGAATCACTCAGTAGCAAACATGAGTGATATTTCAGATGTTCCCACTGATTCTTGACTGAAAGATTTTAAGTCTACACAATTTCCTTTTTTTTTTAACAACACCTTTGTTGGTCTTTTAAAATAAACACTGTTGATTTAAACCTGTGACTATGAGTTTCTTGAAGTATTTGTGTCATCTAGCATTTGTACTAATCCCATTGATTTAATTAATATGTTACAAGGCCACATTGATACATGTCATTACTACCTATTGTGTGTGTTTTTTTAAAATTTTCTCTCTGCATAAAAAAAAATACAACACTTTTTTTTTTTTTTTAAAGTTTCCTAAGTTAAGGAAGAAATGCAATTTTGGAAAAAGTGGTGACTTGGGAGTCCAAATTTCTATCACTGGCTTTACCATGAAGTTCAGAATCAGAAAGTTGATAGATACATTTTCTTTACTACGATGAGAAATTTAAAAAGAATTGGCCCAGGTGGATTTATTTGTTGCTACAATCTAGATCAGCAAGTAAATAATCTCCAAACTGAGATTACTAGAAAAGACTATTACAACTAGAATGATGAAACATGCTGACTATAGCCTTATACTTGGTTTCAGCAAAGATCATGTGAAGTGTCACTGATAACAAATGTTCCTATGAGACCCTTCATTCCATGGCCTTAATCTTGACACCCAGATAGGAGTTACTGGGCCATCAATCTCTTTTTGCAACCGCTGGTGCTATTTCTAATGCTAATGTTGGTTCCATTTATAGGAAATCTTCCTCCTGTCTTATCTCTGACAACTTGAACATATCCACTGGGGGAAAAAAAAGTGATTGGAGACAAAGAAAGAGTCATAGTTTTGGGGAAAGGGAAAGACTTCTACTTTGTGTTAGAGGCAGATCATCTAAATACAGGAATTCATCTTTCTAAGATTAAATAAGCTGAGTTCAAACTGTCCTGAACACTTACCTTTTTCAAGAAAGATATTTTTGACCAAAATGCATTTTTTTGCCTTTTTTCTCTGTCTTGAAAATAATGGAATTATTGTCCATATGCAGTAGTCTGAATAAAATGTTCGGTGATCTGGAATTCATGCACAGGAAGCACAGCTGATGTGGGAAAAGCATTGCAAGATGACAGAATTCACTATTCTAAATGCATCCCCAAGAGAATTTAGAGGCACTAATATTACACATTGCACACCCTCTCTGCTAGGTGCCTGCATAATCACAGCATTAAAATTGACATATTTGTCACACACAATCACATTGAAAACTTTCTGAAGCCATAAATAATGGCTAGAGCACCTATAATATTTTCTAGATGCAGAGACAAGGCACTTAATCTTGATGTAATCTGCACAAGTTAGAGCCCAGGGGCATTCAGTGCTCATGCCTGGGCTATTACATGACACCCAAAGATCCCCAAATTCAACAAGCCTCTTTGGGTTAGATGAAATCTTACAGGAAAATCTGGTACAGCTTCACTGCCTTAGAGATAAATAGTCCTAATGAGATGATAATATATACTTCTTTAAAAGGCTCCCTGAGATAACCATTCATGTATTCACAAATATTTAATATTAACAATTAGTACTTGTTGGCCATATACCCTACATGCTTGGCTCTGATACACTTATGTGTACATAAACTGACTTCACATATATATCATATATAGAGAGAGAGATTATATGATTGTAATTAATACTTAAAATATCTCTGTTAGAGAGAAACTAATTTCACCCTTATTTTATAGATGAGAAAATTGAACACAAGAAAGTGAAAGGCTGGTGTTAATATGCTGTAAAAGGCAATGCATTTTAATAATTAAAGGTGTGGTTTTTGAGGCCCTATTTTTTAAAAATAAAATCCCATCTCTTCAACTTATTACTTCAGTGACATTAAGCAATATATTTAAATTTTCTCTGCATCAGTATCCTCATTGGTAAAATGTGGATAGTAATTATGGCTCCTTCCAAGGTTATGAACATGACATGAATTGAGGTTAACATATTAGAATAGTATCTGACCCATAATACAAGCTCAGTAAGTGCTAATATTAAGCTACTTTGTTTCCTAAAAGAAGAATGTTTTATGTTCAGGCACTATATTGAAATGAGAAACTTTTTAATTTCTCTCTCCCCTATTAGGCTGTGTGCTCCTCAATTACAGGAACATAGTTTAACTCATGCTAAGTACCTAGCAAGATACATGTTGCATGTAAACTTCACTGAATTAATACATGAATAAGGCATGATGCCTCTTCTTTAAGGGTGGTATGATACAGTAGAGGAATCAGAACATCACAACCACTAGAATACAAGGCAACGTGTACAACATGATGAAAGCGGAGCTAGTTGTGCCTATGCCTGGGTCCTATGGCATTTTTTGAAATAATTGTCTTAAGGAATGCATTTTAGATTATAATGTTTCTTTTTATTGTTTTTTTTTTCCTTTTTTTGGCTAAACTGAGACCTTCTAAACTATTCAGGGGCAGCTCTCCAGTCATCCCATTATCTTTTGAACTGCTGCACCTGACTTAATAATCATGTGTATGTCGTGTGTGTGTGTGTGTGTGTGTGTGTGTGTGTGTGCGTGCGTGCTCACACATGTGTAAGTGAGGTGCAAACCTATAGCAGTTGTTTTGTGTTCAATGGCACCATCAGTAAGAGGTCCCTTGAAGAGGCCCCTATTCTGCCTCTTATTTATTGATTGGCTTTGTGAAAAGCACTTAGAATGAGTTGCTGTGGATGTCAGAGCCACTGTGCCCTTTAGTCCTCTTCTTGGTAACTCCTTAGTAATTACGTAGTAACTACAATCCTTAATGGGAACTATTGTAAACAATCCTGTGACTCTGACATGGCTTTTTCCAGGACAAATGTAAACTAATTTTTTAGGTACATATATTGATGTATCCTGGATTGAAGACTCTTAGTATATCATCACTAAGGCTTCTGCCTTCAGGAGGCTATATTTCTGCAAGGAAAAAAAAAGGGGGCATAGTTGAATACATGTTGGGGTTTTGCTTGGCAATCTGTTTTGCACATTCTTCTGGTGTACAAGAACAACAAATGTCAGGGCTTTGTGTATCTCTTTTCAAAAACAGGCAAATGATCGCAAGCTTACACTCACCAGGAACTCTTCTCCATCACTTCCCCGCTAGTCTGCCTCTTTGTAGACTTGGAAATATGGTACCCATCTATTGCTAAAATAAAAGAAGAGCTGAAGAAGGCATTCAGATGTGAATTAGCACAATGTGATACAGAGGATATGGCTACACAGCCTATGTTTTCTACAACTTCTCTTTAGTGTGCAATCTGTATTTTGAATGTGTTTCTTCAATACTGCAGCAGGTGGAAACCTTCAATCTAAGATCAGTGAGGTTAAAAGAGTTGTCATTTTGACAATTGCCAAACTTCAAACTTCAGAGGAACTCAAAACCTTTTTAGTTATTTTATCAAAGGAAAAACTTGCTTTCAAAAGAGCTGAGATGAGAGACTATTTTCAAATATAGTGTCTTATAATCAGCATATATCTGTTGGAACTTAAACATATTTTAAATGGTTTTGTTTTCTAAGACTTCCTAATCAAAGAACAGCCTTTCACAGCGAGTCAGAATCCTTGGCAATGAAAAACAGCAGAAAAGTAACCAAAGTCCATATTTACATATACTCTGAGGATCCAAACAAATGCTTTGAAGTAAGGAAAGGTCTCAGACATAAGTTTTCCTACCATTCAAGAACTGTGTTACTACTTTAAAGATTATAGAGAGAGTTTATTTCTTGTTTTAGGAACCTCAACAGCGTTGGTATTTGAGTGGTCAATGGGTTAACATAAAACAAAGGCATGGAACTTTGATGATCAAAACAAAAAAACAGAAAATAGTAGCTACAATTCTTGTCTTTGTACAGTATAATGGCAGAGGGCGAAGACCAAACACATAGAAAATAAAAAAAAAACCAATTAAATAGAAAAAACTTAAATATTTAATCTATTCATTGTAGCACCTTAGGTTGTCCTGGACTCAGATAGAGGAATTTAGCTATATAGTTTACCATTATAAATACAGTTGTTGTCATACTTCTTATACAACACTTTAGTTTCCATAGGCTCATTTACCATAGGTTTTGACTTATGTCTTTAAAAGTAGGGTCTGCGTCTTATTCTTTCCCATATTCCTGTGCCTAGCATAGTGTCTATCACGTAACAGATATATGAAACCTTTGAATAGAAGTCTATTTATAGTTGGAGACAATTACTTGTATGTAAGTTTGCTCCTTTTATTTTTTTTTTCCTTGCTGTATCCTTTAAGGTAATCGTTTTTCATGCTTCCCCAAGAGAAAATCTCTGCAAGACAGATGAATCCTCCTAAAATCTGGCTTTGTTTTGCATGAAGTCTCCAAATTGTAGGGGATAAGGCTTCTGCCCCATTCTTTATCTTATCTCTCTCTTGCATACTTATGCTTCTTGATTTGCATGGCAAAGCTATTATTCTTTTTTCTGCTTTGGGTTAAAGTTGGTTTATACATTTATTTCTCATTATATATTATTAAGTTGTTGAAGCCAGCACATATCTTTGTTGTGTGTCTTCCATAGCACTTAGCATAGTGCCTCATAGACATGAGAAAGCTTGTTAAATTAAATTACATTGATAGTGATTACAAGGTTTAAAAAATAGAATACTTTAGAAAAGATTAAAAGAACACAGATTGTTTATCTTAAACAGAAGATCAAATGCTATTCTAAGAGTCTACAAATCAATAAAGATTTTTATATCCCCAGTGGGGAAAATGGGAGGTAGTAGTAGAGTGGAATGGTGTTGGACTTCTCCCAAATATCTCTTTATGATTTTGGATAGGATGTCCAAGGTCATATGTCCTTTCTGTGCTTTCTTCATTATATGGCTCAGTATTTTTGGAAAATCATATCTCTTCAGCTTTCCTAAGCTATAAAGAACTTAATCCAAACTTCTTCCACATCTATTTATAATTGGGGAGCTATTGTTTTCAAATAGGACCACATATCACATACGATTGTTCTTCTTTTCCAGACAGATTATCCTTATGATTTTAACCTGTTTACTTTCACTGAAATATACATATATAATATTTTATCAATCTTATCTTATCCAACAAATATTTGTTGAGAGCTACTCTGGGTCATGTCATCAACTGTATACCGGACATCTAAAAATGAATAAAATACAGGCCCTGCCCTTGACGGGCTAATCATCTGGTAGAGGAATATTAAAGTACAATGTAATTATGTAACAATATAATATGGAGAAATGGGCCATTAAGTTTTGTGGGAACACATGGATGAGAAGGAAATGGTTTGTGTAGGTCAGCACTGTCCAACATACTTATTATGCAAAACATATATGTAACTTAAAAATTTCTAGTAGTTATGTTAAAAAGTGAAATTGATCCTTGAACAACACAGGTTTGAACTACAAGGATCTACTTATACAGAGTACTTTTATAGTCTGGTAATATAAAAGTATTTTCTCTTTGTTATGATTTTCTTAATAACATTTTCTTTTCTCTAGCTTACTTTATTGTAAGAATGCAGTATGTAACTTACAAATATGTGTTGGGCGCCTGGGTGGCTCAGTGGGTTGAGCCTCTGCCTTCAGCTCAGGTCATGATCTCAGGGTCCTGGGATCGAGTCCTGCATCAGGCTCTCTGCTTGGCAGGGAGCCTGCTTTCTCCTCTCTCTCTCTGCCTGCCTATCTACCTACTTGTGATCTCTCTCTGTCAAATAAATAAATAAAATCTTTGAAAAAAAATGTGTTAATTACGTTACGGTAAGGCTTCTGGTCAATAGTGGGCTCTTAGTAAAGTTTTCAGGAAGTCAAAAGTTATACATAGATTTTTCTGCACCCCTAACCTCAATGTTGTTCAAGAGTCAACTGTAAAAAAAGAAATGTGTGAAAATGGTCTTAATAACACATTTTATTTAGTCCAATATAAAGGTTATTAGGACAGATGATGTATTCTTCTTTTTCCTCATCCTCCCCTCCTCCTCCTTCTTCTCTTACTCTTCTTTTTCTGCTTCTGCTTCCTTTTTTTTTTTAAACAAATCTTGAAATCCAGGATGGACTTTATACTTCTAGCACATCTAAATTTAGACTAGCCACATTTCAGGAGCTCAATAACAACATCTGGCTAGTGGCTATCATAATGGACAATACAAATCCAGAATTTAAGGAGGGAATTTTAGACAGGAGGGGCAAGATGGAGAAGTAGGAGACCTTGTTTCAACTGGTCCTATAAAATGAGCTAAATATCTACCAGAACACTCTGAACACCCATGAAATTAGCCTGAGATATAGGATTATACACTTCTGGATCTCTACAGGGGCAGAAAATACCAGTGGTGATGTAAAGCAGAGTGGGAATGCTTGGAATGATATTGGAGGATAAACAGAAGGGGGAGGGAGCTACCAGAACCAACCCATTGGAAAGTAATACCCCAATACAAAAGTACCCTATGGTTGGGGACCAGCATTAATTTCGAGTCTGGTTAAAAGTACTCAAAAAAAAAGCAAAAGATCTCAAGGGGTGACTGGTGGAATCAGGTGGTCACGGGCATGGGCCTAAGCCCACAGACCCAGGATGACTACACCTGGTGGCCACCATGCTGCAGAGAGTGTGGTGGAACCTTCAGTTCCTGGTCCCTGAGCCCCCAGGTTTGCACTGCTTGTACCACCACTGGACTGGGTGCACTCCCACCCCACATGAGGGAGTCTGATATGGGCACCAGCAGGTGCTCCCTAGAATAACAGCCTTTTGTGCTCTGCATGCACTGTATGACCAGGGTCTGACTGCACTCCCCGCCCGTGCCTGAGAGAGCTTGGTGTGGGTACTAACCAGCAGTCTAGGACTGGCCAAGGGTCTGGACACTCTCTGCCTGCACCTGAAGGAACTCGGCCAATATCGGTTTGGATCCCTGTGTGGCAGAAGCCTTCTGTGACCTGGGCGACTGAGCACACCGCGAGGCGTGGGCCTGGTCCCCAAACAGCAGCCCCAGCAAAGGCAGCCACCCACAAGCGGGCTCCCTGGACCAATATCACTTGCGGTTTTAGTGGCATGGGGGTGCAGAGTCAAGCAGGTGCTTCAGGCGACCCCTGAGACAGGGGTTGGGGACCCGCTCTGCCTGGGGGAGGTTGTGGTGTTCAGCGGAGATTGCAGGTGGGGACTCTGTGTGTTCTGGACCACCCAGAGCGGAGCAGACAGGCTTCTCTCTGAGACAGAGGTCTGGGTGCAGTTTGCTTTCCACTAAACCTCCAAAAAGCTGCCAAAAAACCCAAAAATTTCCAGAGAACAAAAGCCTGAAAAACCGATCTCCACAGGTTCCAGCCTCTTGATAAGAAGCAGGAAGACTCAATCCAAGCAAGACTGACTGAAAAACAATGCAGCAGTCCCCAACCCCAGAAGGGAAGCCAAAAGAATGAGAGGACAACCACCACAGGGTCCCCATAAAACTGTAAAACCCCAACCTCAGGGGAAAACAACATATGAAGCTCCCGGTATTGCCCTAAAACCTTTATATTTCATAGACACAACTTTTTTTTTTTTTTAATTTGTTTTCACGACTCTTGTTCTTTTAATTTCTTTAACCTACTTAAGCCATTACAACAAGAGGTTTAATGCAACATATTCCATAAAAACTTATAACTTGAAGTTTTTCCATACATATATCTGTATTTTTCCTTTCCTTTCCCTTTTTTTTTTAATACATATAGGCATAAGCTTCAAGGTAATCCTTTTTCCCTATTCAATATTACCCCAATATATATGAGTTTTAATCTCCCTTTACCTCCAGAAAATTAAGTCCTTTAACAAATACAACAAGATACACACAGGAAGAACCAAAATAACCTTGTTCGTCCACATTGAGGATTTATAACCACCCTCCCATCTTTTTCTTCTGTGTTTCTGTGTATTTGTTTTTGTTCTAGTATTATTTTGTTCTGGTATTTCTAATGGGTTGTTTCTGGTGGCTCCCTCCCACTTCTGTTTGTCCTCCAATATCAGTCCAAGCATTCCCACTCTGCTTTCCATCACCACTGGTGTTTTCTGCCCCTGTAGAGATCCAGAAGTATATAATCCTACATCTCAGGCTGATTTCATGGGTGGGGTGTTTAGAAGAATAAGTCTTATTCCTGGGGTTCATTTTGGCTGGCTTCTTTTTTTTTTTTTTTCTTTCTTGTCATTTAATTTTGTCAGTCCTTTTGTTTGTCCATTTTTGTTTATATACCTTATAAATCTTACTTTTGGGGCTAATTCTGCCTGGGTTTCCCTCCCCCTTTTTCTCTCTTTCTCTCTGTCTCTCTTTTTCTTTTTTCTTTCTTTTTGGTGGTGACTCCAATTGCTCTGAAGCATTCCAGGATGCACCTTTCCTGGAGCGTGGTTGGTATATGCAGCTATACATCTCCTCAACCACCTCTCACCAAAATGACTAGGAGGAAGACACCCAAAAGGAAAAATTCAGATACTGTGCCCTCTCTGATGTGGGAAAGAGGCAGAAGAAAAGTTACTAAATTTCCTTACCCACTGACAAGCCCTCAAAACAGGCAGAGTGACATTCCTCTAAGGACTCAACTGCTTCCACCTTAATACTTTACTAAGGGCAAAAGGCAATCCAAACCTGAATGCCCCACCACACACACCAACAAGGATTTTGTGGGTCTTTTTTAACATCTAAAAATTCCTTTGGAAACTTCCTTTATCTCTAAACCCTCCAAGATACAATTTGGCGATCATCCCCAACCATACAGTTCACCGATATATATTTGAAGGGTATCAGGACTAAGGTTTCATTAGATGGTAACAAATGACCTTATTCCAACAACAGCTAGCCCCTTAAGACTCTGGAAACCTTGCTTCCAAAATTCCTTAGAGACATATGCTATTCCTGACCCCCTCCCATCTTACAAGTATATAATGGACTACTCCTCACAACCCCAGGTCAGCAGCTCTTTCTTTTTTTTTTTTTTTTTTTAAAGATTTTATTTATTTATTTCACAGAGAGAGATCACAAGTAGACAGAGAGGCAGGCAGAGAGAGAGAGAGGGAAGCAGGCTCCCTGCTGAGCAGAGAGCCCGATGCGGGCCTCGATCCCAGGACTCTGAGATCATGACCTGAGCCGAAGGCAGCGGCTTAACCCACTGAGCCACCCAGGCGCCCTCAGCAGCTCTTTCTGCCCATGGGTCCTGTCCCCATGCTTTCATAAACAACCATTTTGCACCAAAAATGTCTCAAGAATTCTTTCTTGGTCATAAGCTCTGGACCTAACCTCATTGAACCTCACTTACATTCTAAAACATCATCATCTCCATCAGAACTATTGGATATAGACATAAACAGTATGTCAGAAAGGGGATTCAGGATAGCAATTATCCAGGCAATGGCTAGGTAGGAGAAAACCATTAGTGACAACACAGAATCTCTAAAGGCAGAAGTGAGAGCCACCAGGGCAGAAGTTAAAAACGCTATCAATGACATCCAATCTAATCTAAATACTCTAACAGCTAGGGTAACTGAGGCAGAAGATAGAATTAGTGATCTAGAGGACAAACTGATATAGAGAAAAAAGATCAGGATGAGGCATGGAACAAAGAGCTTAGAAGCCATGAAAACAGAATTAGGGAAATAAATGACATCATGAAACATTCCAACGTCAAAATTATTGGGATCCTTGAGGGGGTGAAGAGAAAGAGAGAAGACTAGAAGATATAGTTGAACAAATTCTGAATGAGAATTTTCCCAATCTTGGAAATGGAACAAGCATTCATGTCCTAGAGGCAAAAAGAATACCCCCCAAGTCAATAAATCTAGAAAGACCTCTAGGCACGTGATTGTGAAACTGATGAATCATAATGTTAGACAAGAGCATTTGAGGGCAGCTAGGGGGAAGAGTTTCCTTACCTACAGAGGAAGGTAGATGAGAATAACTAAAGACCTGTCCACAGAAACCTGGCCAGCTAGAAAGGGCTGGCAAGACATATTCAGGGAACTAAATGAGAAGAACATGCAGCCAAGAATACTTTGTCCAGATTCAGCAAGGTTGACATTCAAAATGGATGGAGAGATAAAGAGCTTCCAAGACCAGCAAGTTTTAAAAAGTATGTGACCACCAAGCCAGTACTACAAGAAACACTAAGGGGGGGTTCTATAAAAGAAGAAAGAACTAAAGAGTGACATAGGGCAGAAATTTACAGAGACAATCTATAGAAACTAGGACTTCACAGGTAACACAATGTCAATAAAAACGTATCTTTTAATAATCACTCTCAATGTGAATGGCCTAAATGCTCCCATAAAATGGCACAGGGTTGCAGATTGAATAAAATGACAGTACCCATCCATATGCTGTCTATAAGAGACCCATTTAAAACCTAAAGATACATGTAAACTGAAAGTGAAGGGATAGAGAAGCATTGTTAATGCCAAAGTGCCTCAAAAAAAGCTGGGGTAGCGATTCTCATATCAGATAAATTAGATTTTAAACTAAAGACTGTAGTCAGAGATAAAGAAGGACATTACATCATTCTTAAAGGGTCTATCCACCAAAAAGATTTAACAATTGTAAATATTTATGCCCCCAATATGGGAGCAGCCAATTACATCAAGATAGAGTCATACTGATATGAATATATTAATAGTAGGGGATCTTTACATGCCACTCAAGTAATATACAGATCATCCAAGCAGAAAATCAATAAAGAAACAAAAGCATTGAATGACATATTGGACCACATGGACCTCATAGATATATACTGAACTTTCCACCCTAAAACAACAGAAAACTCATTCTTCTCGAGTGCACATGGAACCTTCTCCAGAATAGACCACATACTGGGTCACAAATCAGGGCTCAACCAATATCAAAAGATTGAGATTATTCCCTACATATTCTTAGACCACAGCGCTTTGAAACTGGAACACAATCACAAGAAAAAGTTTGGAAAGAATTCAAACACTTGGAAGCTAAAGACCACCCTGCTTAAGAATGTTTTGATTAACCAGGAAATCAACAATTCATGGAAACCAATGAGAATGAAGATACATCGGTCCAAAACCTATGGGATATGGGAAAGGCAGTCCTAAGGGGGAAATACATAGCCATCCAAGCCTCTCTCAAGAAAAAGAAAAATCCAGAATATACCAGTTCTCTTTACACCTTAGAGAACTGGAAAATCAATAAGAAATTAAGCCAAACTTGGGACGCCTGGGTGGCTCAGTTGGTTGGACGACTGCCTTCGGTTCAGGTCATGATCCTGGAGTCCCGGGATCGAGTCCCGCATCGGGCTCCCAGCTCCACGGGGAGTCTGCTTCTCTCTCTCTGACCTTCTCCTAGCTCATGCTCTCTCACTGTCTCTCTCTCAAATAAATAAATAAAATATTTAAAAAAAAAAAAAAGAAATTAAGCCAAACCCACACACAAGTAGAGAAATAATCAAGATTAGAGCAGAGATCAATGAGATAGAAACTAGAGATACAATAGAACACATCAACAAAACTAGAAGCTGATTTTTTGAAAGAATCATTAAGATTGATAAAGCACTGGCCAAACTAACCCCAAAGAGAAGAGAGAGGACCGAAATTAATAAAATTATGAATGAAAGGGGAAAGATCATGACTAACATCAAGGAAATAGAAACAATCATCAGAAACTATGTTAATATATGCGAATATGTTAAGCAACCTAGAAAAAATAGATGTATTCCTGGAAATCCATAAACGTCAAAAGTGAATCAGGAAGATATTGACAACCTGAATAGGCCAACATCTAGTAATAAGATTGAAGCAGTGATCTAAAAATCACCCAAAGAACAAGACCCCAGGACCTGATGGATTCTCTGGAAAATTCTACCAGACATTCAAAGAAGAAATAATACCTATTATCCTGAAGCTGTTTTGAAAAATAGAAACAGAACGAAAACTTCCAGACTCTTTATATGAATCCAGCATTACCCTGATCCCCAAATCAGGCAAAGACCCCATCAAAAAGGAGAATTTCAGACCAATGTCCCTGATGAATATGGATGCCAAGATTCTCAACAGATCCTAGTTAATAGAATCCAACAGTACATTAAAAAGGCTATCCACCATAACCAGGTGTGATTTATCCCTGGAATGCAAGGGTGGTTCAACATTCACAACAATCCACTCAATTGATACAGAAATAACATTTGACAAGATACAGCATCTGTTCCTGGTTAAAACTCTTCAGAGTATAGGGATAGAAGGAACATTCCTCAGCTTCATAAAAATCTATCTATAAAAAACCCACAGCTAATATCATCCTCAATGGCGAAAAGCTAACAGCCTTCCCTTTGAGATCAGGATCATGACAAGGATGTCCACTCTCACCACTGTTGTTCAACATAGTACTAGAAGTCCTAGCAATGGCAATCAGACAACACAATGGAATAAAACATATTCAAATTGGCAAAGAAGAAGTCAAACTCTCTCTCTTTGCAGATGACATGATACTTTATATGGAAAACCCAAAAGACTCCACACCCAAACTGCTAGAACTCATACAGCAATTCAGTAATGTGGCAGGATATGAAATCAATCCACAGAAATCAGTTGCTTTATTATACACTAACAATGAAAATATAGAAAGGGAATTAGAGAATTGATTCCTTTTGCGATAACACCAAAAACCATAAGATACCTGTGAATAAACCTAACCAAAGAGGTAAAGAGTCTGTACTCAAGGAACTACAGAACACCCATGAAAGAATTTGAAGAAGACACAAAAAGATGGAAAAGCATTCTATGCTCATGGATCAGAAAAATAAACATTGTTAAAATGTCTATACTGCCTAGAGCACTCTATACTTTCAATGCCATCCCAATCAAAATTCCACTGCCATTTTTCAAAGAGCTGGAGCAAACAATCCTAAAATTTGTATGGAACAAGAAGAGACCCTGAATTGCTAAGGAAATGTTGAAAAAGGAAAAACTGGGGGCATCATGTTGCCTGATTTCAAGCTTTACTAGTAAGCTGTGATCACCAAGACAGCATGGTACTGGCACAAAAACAGACACATAGACCAGTGGAACAGAGTAGAAATCCCAGATATGGACCCTCAACTCTATGCTTAAATAATCTTTGACCAAGCAGGAAAAAATATACAGTGGAAAAAAGACAATCTCTTTAATAAATGGTTCTGGGAAAATTGGACTACTATGTGTAGAAGAATGAAACTCGACCATTCTCTTATACCATATACAAAGATAAACTCAAAATGGGTGAAAAACCTCAATGTGAGACAGGAATCCATCAAAATCCTAGAGGACAATAAAGGCAATAACCTCTTCGACATTAGACGCAGCAACTTCTTTCAAGACGTCTCCAAAGACAAAGGAAAGAAAAGTGAAAATGAACTTTGGGGACTTCATCAAGATCAAATGTTTCTGCACAGCAAAGGAAAACAGTCAACAAAACAAAGAGGCAACCCATTGAATGGGAGAAAATATTTGCAAATGACACTACAGACAAAGGGCTGATATCCAAGATCTATAAAGAACTCTTCACACTCAACACACACAAAAGAAATAATCACATCATAAAATGGGCAGAAAACATGAACAGACACTTCTCCAATGAAGACATACAAATGGCTATCAGACACATGAAAAAATGTTCATCATCATTAGCCACCAGGGAAATTCAAATCAAAACCACATTGAGATACCACCTTACACCAGTTAGAATGGCCAAAATTAACAAGACAGTAAACAACATGTGTTGGAGAGGATGTGGAGAAGGGGGAACCCTCTTACACTGTTGGTGGCAATGCAAGTTTGTGCAGCCACTTTGGAAAACAATGTGGAGATTCTTTAAGAAATTAAAAATAGAGCTACCCTATGACCCTGCAATTGCACCACTGGGTATTTACCCAAAAGATACAGATGTAGTGAAAAGAAGGACCATCTGTACCCCAATGTTCATAGCAGCAATGGCCAGAGTTGCTAATCTGTGAGAAAGAGCTAAGATGCCCTTCAACAGATGAATGGATAAAGAAGATATGGTCCATATATACAATGGAATATTATGCCTCCATCAGAAAGGATGAATATCCAACTTTTATATCAACATGGATGGGACTGGAGGAGATTATGCTGAGTGAAATAAGTCAAGCAGAGAAAGTCAATTATGATGTAGTTTCACTTACTTGTGGAGCATAAAGAATAACACGGAGGACATTGGGAGTTGGAGAGGAGAGGTGACTTGGGGGAAATTGGAGGGGGAGAAAAACCATGAGAAACTGTGGTCTCTGAGAAACAAACTGAGGGTTTTGGAGGGGAGGGGTTTGGGGGTAGGGTGAGCCTGGTGGTGGGTATTAAAGAGAGCATGTATTGCATGGAGCACTTGGTGTGGTACATAAACAATGAATCTTGGAACACTGAAAAAAAATTAAATTAAATTAAAAAAATAAAGAGGGAATTTTAGATAATTTGGTAGTGAGCTGGATGTTAGAATTTGAAGAATTCCCTAAGAGATGGTATATCTATGACATGGGAACAACATGCAAAAACGCAGAGGCATCCAGGTGTGTTGTCAGAAGTTCCGCATGTGGAGGCATGAGAGAGAATTAACCAAGACAGAAAGGTTGAGGCCAAACCCTTTTAATTATCATTGGAGATCTAACAAGACTAGGTTTAATAGCTAAGAAGTCAAAATGTTATTAGGTCTAATAGCTAGTAATATCATTTTGTTGCTTTATGTATAGAGTGTTTATTACATGTCAGGTAAGCGCTAAGCACTTTTTAGATGCTAGCTTGCTTAATCCTTGCAACAGCGCTACGAGATGGGTATCATTATTACTAATCCCACTTTACAGATGAAGAAATTAAAACCTAAGGGGGACAAATAATTTGCCTAATAACATGCAACCAGTCAGTGGAACAAACAGAATTTGACTCCAGAATCTGTGTTCTTAATTGTTATGCTATATTAACTCTACAAATCACTCCCCCCTCTATAATATGCAGACCAAGGGCTGAATTTAATGTTCTATACAGATCAGGCTAAATATTCAAGACCTATTAAAGTTATAAAATGAGCTAATGAAGCAAATTTGTTTTTAAAAATAAAAACCGATTGAAGACTAAATAAAATTCAAAGTTGTAAAAGCAAATATGGGATATACTTTATTATATTTTAGGAGTGTGGTGCATGTTATATATAGTTCTGATATTGTTTTACTAATGAATATGATGAATAAACTTGAAAATTTCATTTCACCCAAGTAGTTTCTGTCATTATTGTAGACTATAAAAGAAAAAATACATTCATGGTGCATATAAGAAACATACCTAAAATAATAACAGTTTGAAGTAAAAGGATAAAAAAGTTATACCATACAAGTACTAATAAAAAGAAAGCTGGTATTGTATCAATATCAGAAAATGTAGACTTTCAAGCAAAAAGCATTACTAGAGATAAAGAGGAGCACTTCATAAAACTAAATTCACTAAGAAGGTATGATATTTCCAAAGTTTCATTTATCTAATTGCCTAACCTCAAAATATATAATGTAAAATTTAACAAAGTTAAAAGAACAATAGAAAAATCTATAATCATTCTTTTTTTAAAAAAAATATTTACTTACTTTTAGAGAGAGAGAGAATGTGTAGGTGAGGGCAGAGGGAGAGGGAAAGAGAGTCTTAAGCAGACTCCACGATGAGCCAAAACCAAAAGCCAGTCGCTTAACTGACTGAGCCACCCAGGTGCCCCTATAATCATTCTTGGTGAATTTAACCACAACTCTCAGGGACTGACTGAAAGATGTAGGTATGAAAGCTGTAAGAATATAGGAAATTTGCTCATCGCATTTAACAACCTTAACATAATTGACTCATATAGAAGTTTGCACCCCTGAATTGCAGACTGCCATTACTTTAAGTACACACAGAAGTTTTATAAAGTTTGATTATATCCTGGGTTAGGAAGCAAGTCTCAATAAAATGCAAACGATATAAATTATAAGAGTTTATTCTTTAACTACAGTGGATTTAAGTTAGAAGTCAAAGATTTTTAAAATCTCCTTATGTTTAAAAATAAGTACACATATGTTGAAGAGGAAATAAAACTAAATGTAGAAAACAATTTTGAGTATATTAAAAATTCAATGTATCAAAACTTATGGAATGCAGCTAAAATGTTCATAGAGTGGAATTTATACCAGTATATGTATATTTTAGAAAAAAGAAAATTTAAAAATACATAGGAAACTAGAACAATAACAGCAAATTAAACATAAATAGTAGAAAGTATGAAAATAAAAGTAATATAATAAAACCGATAAAAATATTAAAAATGATTATTTGAAAAGATCAACAAAATCAACAAACAACTGTTAAGATAAAATTTTGCATATTTCAACTTCATAAATGGCAGAACAATGCTTTAGTCTTTCTTAGTCTGTCTCATTTTCTGTCTCTTCAATGGATAAAATTAATTTTCAAAGCTGAATTTTCTTTACATCATAAACATGCAAAAAAGGGGGGGCTTGAATTGAGCCATGAAAAATAATTCACACTTTCTTTTCTTTCCTTTCATTAAAGTAAATTATGCACATATCTGACATATTACACATTGCTACTGCTATTGTTTGGCTCCTCCAGTTTTCTCTGTGCCTCTTCCCCTGAGTAGGCTCTCTAGGGTCATTAGAGTAACATAGTAAAAGTAGAGAAAAGTTTGGCTCAAGGAATCTTAGGAAACTTTACAAGCTTCATGACATTTTCTAGTATTATGAGAGCATATGATACAAAATTTCAAATGCAGCCTAAAATATAGATAAAGCCCTTTATCAGGTATCAACATTACCATGGTCTTCTTTCAGATCAGCTCTCTCCTGAGACAAAACTAATCTATACAACCATAATCAGCAATGGGAGTGTTTCCAGGAGAGTTTGAACTTGAAGGTTGCCAATGTGAGCATCACGGGCAATTTGAAGTTGTTTTTCCTTAGCAATCCCAAGGAATACCATATTTTTTGAAAGCCCTTGACATGTTTTGGTATATTTGGCTCAATTATTAATGCTTGAAAACATTCCTATTGGTTCTAAATACTTTAACACCTGACAGCAAGGATATGCTTAGGTCCATGCACAGCCTCTGCCTTGGCATACATCATAGATAACATAGATACATAATTTAAACAAATCCAACATGACAGATATGGGAATGCTAAAAGAAGGTCTCAGCTATAAGAGGAAGTCTTAATCAGCTCTAGATGTTCTCTGATCACAAAAAGAAACTAAAAATAGTTTAAGATAAAAGGAATGTCATCAGATAGCACAAATCATAGATAAGAAACTGCAGTCTGTTGGAGCTTGAAAGTACTTCTGAGGCAAAGATAAGGAAGAAGAACACAGGCCAAGTCAAGCATAAAGTTTCTACCAAAGGGTATTTTATTTATTTATTTTGCAGTACTATCATAGTGCTAAACTTGAATTTTTATAGGAAAAGCAAAAGAATTGCCAAGACACATCTGACAAAAGTTAACAAGTTTAGAAACCTGCCTGTCAAATATCTAGACTTATTTTAAAGCTGAACTAAGACAATTCAAGTACAGATACATGACACAATGGATCAGAATAGAGATCCCAGAAGCCTAAATCAAACTTAAACATGACAAGATATCAGAAGAAAGATACTTCTTTGCTAAATGTCATTGGGTAATTGATTATATTGAAGCATAACAAAAGATGCTAATTCCAGGCAGATGAAAATTTAAATATAAATATCAAGACTGGGGGTGCCTGAGTGGCTCAGTGGGTTAAAGCCTCTGCCTTTGGCTCAGGTCATGATCCCAGGGTCCTGGAATCGTGCCCCACATCCGGCTCTCTGCTCATCGGGGAGCCTGCTTCCCCCCCCCCACTCTCTCTGCCTGCCTCTCTGCCTATTTGTGATCCCTGTCTGTCAAATAAATAAATAAACTCTTTCAAAAAATAAAAAAAATAAAAATAAATATCAAGACTGTAAACTTTAGAAAAGAGCATAGAAGAATTTCTCTATTATGTCATGATAGGAAAGTATTTTCAATAACCCTCAAACAGGACAAAGTAATATATTATATTACATTAGAAATAATAATATCTAAAAAAAGGAAATAATAATATCTGTTTCTCAAAATACAGTCCTAAAAAGGTGATAGGGCCATACAAAATTTGAAGAAGATATTTCCAAAGCATATAACTAACAGATGATAGTGTCTAGCATACATATGCTTGTGCATATAGTAGTTATGTGCTTTTTTTCTCTAAATGGTAAGTAGAGACTGACAACCCCAATAAACGAACAAAATTATGAGCAAGCATTCTACTTTTTCAATGTCCAGTAAACAAATATAAATATTTTTAGTCTAACTAGTAATTGAGGAAATCACAAGGAGACACATACCTTAGTGGCAGAAATTATGTCTGTAATCATAATATTGGTAAAAACATTTGGCAAGCTTCTTATAATCCTTCCAAACCAGAAAAAAAATTGCTATTTACTAAAGTTGAAAGAAAGTCTAGCTAATTCCATTCATAAGCATGTAGTTAATCGAAATTTTTGCACATATGCACTAAGAAATAGAAAAGAAAGTTCGTAACAACCTTTATTGGGAAGGAAAAATATACCATGGAGAAAATATGCATTGGCAAGAGATTGGGTAAAAATACTGTGGTACAATTATATAATGGAATACGACTCAGCAGTGCAAATAACTGTATTGCTGTATGTACTAAGAATTATTTACCTCAGAAACATAATATTATGTAAAATAAAGCTGGTTTCAAAATAATATAGAAGGAAAATTTATAATGTATAAATGGGAAGAATAATACATTGATTATACATACATACATCAGTGTAATTATTAAAATAATCAAACGAATGAGAGACATAACATTTAAGCTAGCAATTTCTTCTGTGAGGAGGAAAGGGATCTGTTTGGTAAATGGTACAGAGTGGTTTTCAAAATTGTTACAGTTTTAGTTTTTTATACTGGTTAGTGAGCTATTAATTTTATTATTATTCTTTACATTTTACATATATGTTTTACATACTTGTTTTATATTTAACACTTATAAAAAAACTTTTTTGAAAAATTAAAGGAGAGAGCGAACACAGAATTGTTGATTTGAAAGGATATTTGCAACACTGAGCAAACATAGATCATCCTAATTTAATAAAGAAAGGAAAGAAACAAAGTAGTATTGGGCGCCTGGGTGGCTCAGTGGGTTAAGCCGCTGCCTTCGGCTCAGGTCATGATCCCAGGTCCTGGGTTCGAGCCCCACATCGGGCTTTCTGCTCAGCAGGGAGCCTGCTTCCTCCTCTCTCTCTGCCTGCCTCTCTGCCTACTTGTGATTTCTCTCTGTCAAATAAATAAATAAAATCTTAAAAAAAAAAAGAGAAACAAAGTAGTATAAAACCAGGGCTGGGCAACATAGTTCCCTTACACCCTTTAGGAGCTCACACTCCATCCTCTGGGAGGTGCCACACCAAGACTGGATACAAAGCTTGGCTGAACTAGTGCCACCTTTCGGATCCTTATTCAGGCACCCTTGTGCAACTTTAAAATGAATACTCAGATGCAGTTTTCAAAGTGTAATTCTAAAAGCCATAGTTTTATTTTCCATATTTTTGATGACTAACATAGGCAATGCACAAGAAAGCAATATACCCTATGCCGATTAACTGTTTAGCAGGCAGAGTTTCAAAACACAGAAGCCCAGCAGATATTAGACAACACCAGCCTGAACCAGAAGTGGACTGCCTTAATCAACACTTAACAGGAGAAACTGGTTTTACTTGACCTCCACACACATGATTTATAAGTTGTTCTGTATAAGTTCACAACTAAGTACATACTGTTTTTATCCCATATTATTTAGGCATTTTTGATAATCTTTTTTGTGCTTATAAGTATTTATTTAAAACCATTTTTCTATTTTAGAATAGTTTTAGGTTTGGGAAAATACAGTTTAAGAATGTAGAAAAATTGCAAAGATCATATGAACAGTTCCCACACACCCCAATCCCAGCTTCGCTATTATTAACATCTGATACAATTAACTCATATACAAGGAACCACAAAATGCACGCCCCTCCCATGGCCCTGTCCACATCAGAAATCTAATCCTAAACCAGTCCGCTCTTACAGGAAACACCTATCAAGGAAATCAAACAAACACCAGCCATAATCCTCCCACTCAGCCTTAGCAAGCTTAAAGAAAATGGGATCCCCTAGCTTTATCAGGAAATCCCTAACCTTCTAGTCAATCATTCCCTATTTCTGTGTTGCCTCTTCTAACAACACTCTACAAAACTTGATCTTGTCCCAAATATGGTAAATTGTATAGAAATCTTGTGGAAGCCAAAATCCAGCTCTGAGGATGTTACACAATTACTTGGATAGTTGATACAATCCATTACTTTTTGTGATTCAGATGCTGAGAGAAAACTTGTATTTGCAGCTAGAGGTTACTGTGAAGGTTCATTTCACATTTACCATTCACAAAGTACAACTCTTACACTGTAGTCAAAATGATGTCTTAACATAGTTCCTAATTCCTTACTTCTGTTTTAAACTTTGGATACCAAACCAAAAAGAAAAAAAAAAAAGGGAAAAGAAAGAAAAAAAATTTTAGGAAAAAAACATGCTTGTGGATCACTGATGTCAAAACAAGTTGTGTTTTAACAAAACATGTTGAGAACAGATTTTGAGGGTAGGGGGCAAAATTAGAAATGGCAGGACAAGTAAAATAGTAAGAAACTTTGTTTTCCACTGTTTAAATTTTCTGCTCTTCTTGAATGTATGGGCATTCACATAGTCATTGTGAAGTTGTTGGGTTGTTTTTGTTTTTATATTAATACTCTGAGGACTGAGCTCTTGGTGGTGTCTGATATCTGGTGGTAAACAGACCTGGTCACTTTGGATTCTGTAAACTCATGGGTGCACTTTTGTTGTCTTTGCTATCTCACAGATCATCTAACTGTTGAATAAAATTATATATATGCTAATACAAGTTTTTTAATTTTAATAATTAAGAATGTTACTTTCTGACACACCTGATGTTTTTTGTCTAAGAACTCTTATCCTGGTAACTGAAGCTACCTATAAGAATGGCAAAAAATATTACCAAACGACCTAGCATTACAATGACCATTATATACAGTGTTTTAACTAGACAAGATTATTTGTTTAAAATGTGCACTTGGCCTTCGGCTCAGGTCATGATCTCAGGGTCCTGGGATCGAGGCCCGCATCGGGCTCTCTGCTCAGCGGGGAGCCTGCTTCCCTCTCTCTCTCTCTCTCTCTCTCTCTCTGCCTGCCTCTCTGTCTACTTGTGATCTCTCTCTGTCAAATAAATAAATAAAATCTTTAAAAAAAAAATAAAATGTGCACTTGGAGTGAGCGCTCCCAAATTAAAGAAACAGAATAAGATACCTTTTTTTAACTGGCATGCAGAAGCCTCCAAAAGTCTTTCTTACAAGATTCCAAAATAGCTTCATTAAAAGATTCATTGCAAAAGGCTGGTGAAAAATTGAAGTGTTACATAAAACAAAGGAGCTGATAAGACTGACCAGCCTCCTACTATTCCCCTGAATCCTAGTTTACCTGAGTAAACTACTACTAAGCCACTACTAACCCACTGTCTCAATTATCTTCCTACTCTGAACATCTCACAAAACTATAAACAAAAGTCAGATCTTCCCACATGAACTCAAATGAACCCATATCTACTCTCAAGAAGGGGCCTCCATATGGGCCACTCCCAGGGTTGATAGTACTCTGAAGGATTCTCTGGTAAACTGCTACTGGTTTTTCCCTTAAACAGCCAAGGGGAAACTAAAATTAAAATGAATGGAAAACCTTGCCAAATTCTGGTAGATATTAGAGCTACATTCTCTTCATAAAACCCCAGTCACTCTGAAGCCTGCATGTGGGATCCTGGGAAAACTGGCAGAAGCTAGTCGAGGGTGAGACTTCTTACCAGAAGATCTCTGTATTGCCCAGTTGAGAGAGGAACATAAAATTTCCTATTGACCCTTCCTCCCAAAATTCAGACTTCTATGTATTTGGCTTGGAAAAACCCATTGGTTGTTGATCCTTTTTTCCCAGAGGTCACTATTGTCTTCTTATTTGCCTCATAAGTCCTGAGAATTTCATTTGGAAACCATTAGGTTGGGGGCCCCCAAAATATGGCCAGATGGCAATGTGGGTTGCATGTCATTTGCAGCTGGGATCCTACAGTGTTTTTCATTCAGATGAATTGTCTAAATCTTTCCGTCTTTTGGCTAACTTTGAAAGTGGCTCTGAATCTTAGGAGGGTAGTATCATTTGAACCTTCTTTAAGGATACCTTCTGGGGCCATGGGGTTGTTCAATATTGCCAGCAATATTTAGTGTTGGTCCTGGCTGAAAATGGATAAAATATTTGAAATAATTTCAATTCTTCCAATTCTGAAAGTTGGCCAAGTTGAAAGCTGATATTCTGAAACTGATTGGAACTTTTTTTTTTTTTTTCTAGATTTTTATTTATTTATTTGACAGAGAGAGATCACAAGTAGGCAGAGGCAGGCAGAGAGAGAGGAAGGGAAGCAGGCTTCCTGCTGAGCAGCAAGCCCGATGCGGGACTCGATCCCAGGACTCTGGGATCATGACCTGAGCTGAAGGCAGAGGCTTAACCCACCGAGCCACCCAGGCGCCCCGGAACTTTTTTTTTTTTAAGGCATTCTCCCCTAAGTTAAATGAAACTGTGTACCCAGAGAGAAAGAAAAACATCCCAGAGAGACAAACAATTCTAAATTTAGAATAAGGAATCTTTTTTTTTTTTTTTTTTTTTTTTTTTTTTTTTTTTTAAGATTTTATTTATTTATTTGACAGACAGAGATCACAAGTAGGCAAAGAGGCAGGCAGAGAGAGAGAGAGAGAGAGAGAGAGGGAAGCAGGCTCTCCGCCGAGCAGAAAGCCCGATGCGGGGCTCGATCTCAGGACCCTGAGATCATGACCTGAGCTGAAGGCAGAGGCTTTAACCCACTGAGCCACCCAGGCGCCCCTAGAATAAGGAATCTTTTGATTTCTATTTTAGTTGAAGGTATTATCTATGATATGAAGAGGCAAATTGAAGATAATGGAGTTGAATGGGTGGGTCAGCCCTTCAATATCATTTAAGTTGTAACCCAATTATTCTTTTAGTAATTAAAAACCTATAAACTATTCTTTTACAAATTAGTGAGTTTTGCATTATTGTACCTGTTTCAGGATTGAATTTTAAAACAAAACCTATAAGATCTTTTTGTCTGTATGTTTGCATATGTCTGTATATGTATGTTACTAATGTGTTTTTCCTGCTTCCAGATGGTATTGCCAAAATTAATTTATGAAGAGCTCTATTTAATGGGCTTAAAGAAAATTAATTTTTTATGTAAATCAAGTTCACTCTCAGAAATATAGAAACTAACCAAATGTTTTTCAAGTCACATGATCTAGGATAATCTTTGGTAAGTAAAAGCTAGTTTGTTAATTAATTTAACAGACTTGTCTTTAGAGTTATAAGAATTAAACATAATGCAGACATAAACTTTTATTGTACTTAGGTTTATGAAAAGTCAAACACTCATGATTTTTCTGTTACAGAGTTTGTTAGCAAGAAAGATAACTTAGGATGATGTTTAGCTATTTAATGTCATATGAAACTTTCACAAGTAATCTCATCATAATTATTAAAAATCAAGTAAATTAAACAGATCTAAGATTAATATTTATAGATAAGAAGTTTGATGACAAACTTTTCCCTGAATTTTAGTTTTTCCAGACCAACTAAGCCCTCTCTCCATTGTGTCAGACTCTATAAGCCTGACCCTGCAAATCAATATCCCTGCCTTTAGTTAAGAATTCCAGCCAGGAAACTTTGTATCTCAGCTCTGTAATAGAAAGACAAATCAGGATAATAATGTCTGTGTGAGATACAGACCCTTAGATCTTAACTGGCTTCTAAGCTTATAATTTTTCTAATTTGCAGATTTGTCTGATCTCTCTGAACTCCTATCCCAACAGTCATGGGAAGACCTTTTTTGGTAGTACCATGTATACTCCTCCAGGTTTGTCTTTATGTAAGGAGTGGCACTCCCTCATGCGTGGCCAGCTCAATGTTTAAAGAGGTGGAAAATGGTCAGAAGCTGTGACTGAGCTGCCTAGTGTTGTCTCTGTCCACAACCAAACTGATATTTTATAATGGTTTGTACCTATCAACTTCCATTACATTCTTAAATGGGAATTACCAGGAGGCATTCATGATTCAAAATTCAGTTCTTTTAACAGATCTTTCTCCCCTAACTAGGATTAAGTATAAATAAGACTGTGATCAGGAACTTCTAACTCGACAATATCATGGAACCTACTGCTAAAGCAATAACTGCCCAACAAAATTACCTAGACTTTCTAGCCAAAGTTGTTCTTGATAATATAATAACCCTTAAGTATCTTTTAGCTCTGCAAAAGGATGTGTGTGTTGTGACCAATACCACTTGCTGCACTGGGAAATTCTGAGGAAGTTAACACTCAGCTACATAAAATTACTAAACAAGCCACATTGGTTAAGAAAGTGAGTCCTTCAATGGGATCATTCTTTGATTTATTTTATCTACATTTGTTTGGGTCGTGGGTATCAAGTCTTCAGAGATCCCTCCAAACTTTGGGTATTATTCTGTTTCTGGTCAGTCTAATAGTTTCTTTGATGTGCTGTGTTCTCTCAAAAACTTTATAGGCATGTGCGTAGCCACTGACAACCAGACTAATGATCTCCCTTTGCGAAGGCCCCAAATGGAATGCAAAATGGCCAAGTGAAGGGACCCAGACCTTGATATCTTAACCTATCAATTCCAGATGGAGAGCCAACCTCCAACATCAACACAAACCATTATTTCAGAGTGGCATGAATATCTTAAATTTTGACCAATATTCTCAATACAGCTGACACCTTGATCAAAAGGTGGGGAAGTTGTTAAAGTTAATTTGTATATCAGGACCCACAAAATGGAGGCTGCCCCAATGGCTCAGCCCAAATCACAAATTTATAGCCTACTCAGCCTTTACACCTATGAAGAAAACCTAACAATCACCGATCACAGCCCTTCAACCTAGGTTTAGCTAGCTTATCATTAGCTAGGAAAAGGACCTTATAACTGAACTCCTTATAACAGAACTGAACCTTATAACTGAACCTTATAACAGAACTCTCAAACTCCTAGTTGATCATATTTTGTTTCCATGTTGTCTCTTCTAATGTTCTATTAAACTCATTTTTGCCCAAGATCCCTCAGGAAGAAGACTTCCCTGTTTCTGAGGTGCTGTACTGTCCCAATCCATATATTATTTTCCTTTGAATAATGGACAATAATTTATTAACAAATTAATGTTAATAAATTATTAAGTAAGATCCATACTTTATTCAGATTTCCTTAATTTATGTCCAAAGTCTTTTTTCTATTCATGGATCTCATCCAGAGTACCATATTACATTTAGTAGCCATTTCTCCTTAGGTATTGTTGACTATGACAAACTTCTCAGATTTCCTGACTGGTGATTGAGAGGTTTGAGAAGTACTGTACAAGTATGTTGCAGAACATCCCTCAGTTGAGACTTGTCTGGTTGTTAAAATGGAGTATATGTTTTTGTGTAGAAGATTACATAGGTAAATTACCATTTTCAGCACAATGGATTGAGGGTACACTAGGAACATGACTGTTGATGTTAACCTTAGTCACCTGGTTGAGATAATGCATGTTTTTCTACGAAAGTAACTCTGCTCCCTTCTCCCCCTCCCCATCCATACTGTACTCTTTGGAAAGAAGTCACAATTTGTATCTTACATAAATAAGCAGAGAATCATGCTCCAACTCCTTGAGAGTGGAGAATCTACATAAATTATTCAGAATTTGTCTTATTATTCCTATTTATTATTTATTACATAATTTATTTATGTTAGTATTGACCCATAGATATTTATACTTTGGTTTATAAGTCAAATTACTTTATTTATTATGTTCAAATTTTCCAGCTTCGGTGATTAGAAGTTCTTTCACTTTCCTTTGTCTCTGACATACCCATTCACTGTGTTTTAGTGGAGAACATTCTTACTTTTTGGCACTGTAAGAAGCTCCAGGTTCATTCTATATATTTCCTGCCCCAATTTTAGAATCATCCATTTAATAAGAAGCCCCGGTTCCTTTTATTGGAAAAAGTTGAAACCAGTCTGTGGTCAGAAGTATGCTTTTTGCTGCTGAGTTGTTATGACTTCTAGCCCTCTCAAGTAACAGAGGAAATATGGTGCACTGATCTATATATCTATATTCTATCTATATGTTTATTAATAAATATTTCTATATGTAAACCTCCATATGTATTAAGATGAACATGGGTTCATTTTGATGTTTCCAACTTTAACGCAGTACCACATAGATCATTTATATCTTTTCTCCTTGTTTGTCTGTTTCCTCCCCTTCAAATGGTGAGAAATCTGGTTCCCAACATCTGCCAATATTTTTAACTATTCAAATTAACATCAGTATATGGCAGTATCAGAATTGTTAGCCATATCCCATGGGAAGCAAGTTTATCAACTAGAGCACAGTGTCCTGCTGCTTTTGCCTTTAGTTTTCACCTTAGATTCCACTGTTTTCCAACATTACTTAGATCAATACCTTATTCACCACCCCTTTTAGTGAGATTGTTTCCTGTATTTGTAACACAGATTATTTTGTCATTATCTGCTTTCCATCTTGACATTTTGTGTCCTTCAAAATTATTTTTTAATTTGTATAGATTAAAATTCACTCCTTGTGGTGCAAAGTTCTGTGACTTCTGAAAAATGTACAGTTCCATGTATTAAAACAATTACAGTATCATACAGAGTTTTTTCTCTTCCCTAAAAATTCTCCTGTACTCCACCTTTTGACCCTGATGTAATACCTACTCCAAGTCTATTGTTTTATCTTTCCCAGAATGTATTTTGGACTCAATAGTATATAGCCTTTCCATACTAGCTTCTTTCACTTAGAAATATGCATCTGAGATTTTTAAAAAGATTTTATTTATTTATTTTGAGAGAGAGACCAAGAGAGAGCACAAGCATGGAGGGACAGAGGGAGAAGAAGAAGCGTATTTCCCACTGAGAAGCAAGCCTGATGTGGGGCTTGATCCTAGGACCCCAGGGTTATGACCTGAGCTGAAGGCAGATGCTTAACAACTGAGCCACCCAGGTCCACCTATATGCATCTGTCTTTTTTTTTTTTTTGTAGTCTTTTGTAGTACATTTCTTTTAATCCTTGAATAAATTCTTACTGTATGGATGTTCCATATTTGTTTGTCCATTCACCTATTCAAAGCCAGCTTGCTTTGCTTGGTTGAAATTTTGATGTTTATGAGTAAAATTGCTATAAGCATGCAGATTTTTGTGTAGGGGCTCTTTATAAAATCAAGGAAGCTTTCTATTTATAAGTGTATTGAGAATTCTTTTTATCGTGAATGAGTGTTGAATTACCTCAAATGTCTATTACGTATCAACTGTTACAACCATATAATTTTTTTTTTGGCTTGTTAATTTTGTGAGTTATAATTGATTAAATTTCAAATGTTCAATCAGCTTTCTATCATTGAAGTGATTGTTTACTTATATTCAATATCATTGATTATCTTCATTTTTATTTCTTTTTTTCTGCTTGTTTGAGGCTTACATTCCACTTTTCAAAAACCTGGTTTACATTCTTCTTTTCAAAAATCCAGTTTGCTAAAAGAGAAGATTATATTATTGATTTTAGGTTTTTCTCCTTTTTCAGTATATACATTTAATGACATAAAATTTCCTCTAAAAACTCATTTTACTGTATCCCACAAATGTTGATGGTTAAAAATATTTTCATTTGGTTGAAGATATCTTTAAATTTCTCTGAAGGTTTCTTCTTTGGCCCATGAGTCATTTAGAAGTGTGTTGTATACTCCTAAAATATTTAACAATTTTCCATCAATATTCATATTATCAATTTCTAGTTTAATTCCATTGTGGTCTCAGAAATCTACTTTATATGATTGCTATTGTTTTAACTTTGTTAATGTGTTAAGGACCAGAATAACATCTGTCTTGGTTTCATATGAGCTAAAGAAGAATGTGTATTCTGACATTATTGCATGAATTATTCTCTAAGTGGCAATTAGATGAAAATGCTTAGTGCTATTCAGGTCAGCTTTATCTTTACTGATTTTTTACCAGCTTAATCTATTGATGACTGACAGAAGCATGTTGAAATATCTTAGTTTTTTCTATTCCTCCTTTTCAGTTGTATTTTATTTTTTTCCTCTTGTACTTTAAATGAGGAGCATAAATGCTAAGGAAATTTATGTCTCTTTACAGATTGACTTTTAAAGGATTATGTAATGCCATTCTTTATTTATTTTTCCTTATTCTGAAGATGATTTTATCTAAAATTAATACATCTATTCCAGCTTTCTTTCTGATTAGGATTAGTATGGTATATCTTTCTCCATCTCTTTAAAGATTTTATATTTAAAGGTTTGTTTTAGCAACTAATAATTTATTAAAATAGTTGATTTAAACATCTATGTGACAACTTAAATCTCTACTCTTGGCTCAGTACTGATGGAAGTGATCTGTTTAACAATCTTAGACATGTTAATGAGATACTTGAGGATTTCAGAGCCTTTGTCACAAGTAGTATTCTAGTGATTCTCAGAACTTTGGTAGATATCTAAACCGGTCCTTTCAATTTGAGGTTCCTTTCCTTTGTTCTGCTAATCAAGTCAACACATGCTTCCTCTTGGTAATAGGAACTGAGCTAACTAGGACTTGAGTTGAAGATAGTTCTGAAAATCTGGCCAGGAGTTTGACTATGTGTCATATTTGCTGGACCTGTACAAGCCAGAGGCCGCAAATCACTCTTGTCCTTACTTTTCTCTTCCCTCTAGACTTTGGTCATCCCTAAATACTACTCTTCAGAGAGAGTCTGTCTTGAAGTTCTTTCAGGCATAATCTGTTACTGTTGGGGTGATGTTTATGTGTGGCAGAAGGGAAACATTGTATACCCTTACAATTAAATCTCTGTGTTTTAATGGGCCTTTGTGCCTAAGCTATAACTTTCACAAGTGTTTCTTAGCTTTGTTCCCCACCCCTCCTTAAGTGAAAAAAGAAAGGACAGAGGGTGCTGGAATCAGAGAAATATCCTTCTCGAAGGTGGAGTCTTTTCCCCAGAGAGTACAATTTTATTATAAAGAACAATATGGTGTATTGCATAACGGTTCCTTTTCTCATTCCCCTGCCAGCACCACAAAGGGATCTTTCTTAGCTCTTCATTATGAGAAGCTGATGGGTTCCTGCAAGTAAAATTTACAAAAGTGTGAGGCTACCTAAGACCACAGGGCCCCAGTTTCTCCCTCTCAAGTTTATCTACACTCATCTTCCACCATTTCATCCTAATTACCACTTAAATGCTTGTTTCCAGCTCTTGGCTCTACTGCTTCCATTCCAGCTGACATAATACTGGTTGTGACTCCAGATTTGTTCATCTGTTCAGATTTCAGTGCTGGTTTGCCTTGTAATCTCAGTTCTTTGGGGGGCAAGAAAAAAGTTGGTTTTAGTTTTTTCAACTTTTTCTTATGTAAGATTGCACTGGTGCCTTCTAAGCTTTTAACATGTCAGAGCTGGAACTAGTTATTTTACAAAGAGTTATGGATAGATATCTGAACCAAGTATACTATATTTGAGGTTGTTCAAATTTTTATGCCCACTCATCATTTCTTTATTTTTCAATAAACCTCTGAACTCAAGGCTCTGGGGTATATCAAGTCAGCTGCAAACATGGCCCTGCCTCTGTTAAACTTATAATTCTGGTAGGAAAGATATAAACCTAAAATAAATTGTTTTGACTATTATTTAAATACTGTGCACAAGAGTACATAACAAAGGAAATTGTGTTTTCTAGAGTGTCACTTTGTAGATGAAGCAACAATTTAGTTGAGACTTGACAAATGATAGGAGTTTTTCTGTCAAAACTTTACTTTAAAATAAGAACAAAAGCTATTTTTTTTAATTGAAAAAGACCTAACCTGAGAAATCTAGACCAGGTCAGTCCCTTAAAATGCTTTAATATAATGTGACATTAAATGACTGGTTTTACTGGTTGTTTTCATGTCCAATGCATCAGAAAGCATGTGAATGCAATTTCACATTATCCTTCCCTTCCACCCAGTCTGAGGTACAGGAGAGGACGAAGTATTAATAAGTTCATGTACTGCCTTGTAATTTCTGATTGCTGATGTAGGTCACAGTCAAGTTACTCCAACCAAAGGAAAAGCCAGACATTTCTCCTAGAACTTTAAAATATCAAAAAAAAAAAAAAAATCAGTAAAACTTAAACTTGTTTACTGCTACATACGTACATACTGCTACATACATAGATAGTTTTCAAACTTAAACTGCTCAGAAAACAGCTCTGTAAATCTTTTTCTGTATCTTCATTTTTCTGATATATGTTTTTGCAATTTGTGAAAATTAGAAATTTTGGACACATGTACTTAAGAAATTACATTGTATAATTTCTATTCCAGTTTAAATCCTCAAAAAGTCTCTATATTTTTGAGTCTTCTTCCCATTTAATAAATCATATGGGATAGTTATATTAATTAGGAAGTCATTGATTGACAAAATATTGTGAGATTTTTTTCAAATTAAGCAATACCGTAGATATTTTATTTACTATATGCTAATGATCTCTTATTTATTACCAAGCTTACCTGACCCATCATTAACAATATTTATTCTTCTTTACATCATGTATGGATTACTTTTGCTCCCAACTGGAATCTTGTATGATTTCCCCAGAGATGTTGCAATAGTGTCTAGAATGTAAGCCATTTCTTTCATGAAAAACAAGGGCTCACAACTGTAGTAACTCAGGCCAATATGCTATATATTCAGTGAAAGATCTATAGCAATACATGTGAAATGAATTGAAGTAATAGATCAACTCTTATAGCTGATTATTCCCTGGGATTTGGTATCTGAAACTTTATTATTCATGTCTAGTTTTCAGGAACTTAAAATTTAGCTCTTTCTATTTTGAAGGCCCAGTGGTATGAAACTTTAAAATTTTTAAGTCATTTCCATGTACTTTGAATCATTAGTAATATGCATGTTAGAAAGAAAGATGTATAAATTAGTTTAGATTCATAACCTAGTTTGTAACCCTGTGACTATGAACCTGAACTCCAAAATCTACTGGAATTATGCATATGTATTATATGGAAATAAATATTTGATATGTTTCTAATACCAATATAGGAAAAATAGTTCAGATACTGAATATTTGTAGCTTCAGCAGGATGAACACTTTTTATTTATTTATTTATTTATTTTAGGATGTCACTTTAAATGAGAGAAAAATTTACCCTTATCATGGGCAGATACCTCGGCTGTTTGTATGTTGATCTAGCCACATCATTATACTGCTACTTGAAGTTGATTTTTTTGGTAGTCAATTATATTAAGAGAATAATTAAAAACAACAACAACAACAACTATATCTTAGGATCAGATGCAAGCTAATTTTTTTAATGTGGAATTGGAAAAAATTAAAGCATTTTTTAGGAATTTTGCTAGATTATGAGTTTATGATAGCTGACATATACATTTGTTATTGAATTTAATGAGTGCTAGGCACTGAATACAGCTCTGGAAATACAAAATTGGCTAATACTCATTCTTATACTTAAAAAGTTGAGCACCTATCTCAAAGGGAAAGCAAAGTCATACAGTCCGAATCACACAACACTAAAAATACCTTTGAAGAAGCTTGAGAAAAGTGCTAAGGGAGCCCAGGAATGGGAAAACAGTTGAGTAGGGGCATTTGAAAAGACTTCCCAGAGTGATATTTGGATTGGAACTCCCCCTGCCCCCTTTCCTTTGAATTTCCTCAGAAAGCCAGTTAATTCATACCTAAAGAATATCAAATGCCAAAAATTTCATTATAATGTCCCTTCACTTTGGCACTGAAAAAGGATGTTCACTGCTTGGGAGCATTGCCAAAAGACAAAGGACTGTAGAATAGCTCCTGTGGAAATTTTATGGTTGCTTTGGAGTCACGTTTTTTTAAGGCTTTTTATCTTGCCAACTTCTTTCCCATTTTAACAATTTCTATTGTTTAGGAAACTATTTTGGGTACAAAATTGCACTGACTCAGAGCTATGTAGTCACTAAACTCCTAAAGCTTACTTTTCTAATTTACTTTCTATTATTAACTGGGCCATTTATGGTGCAGGCATTTTTAGAACCACCTGAAATAGAATATGTCCCATGAAACACTGCCTTTTTGAATGAGCAGTATCTGATTAGAATGATTTACTTTCTTTGAAAAGTTCTGATAGTCTTAGTAATAGTAGAGCACTAATTGTGAGATTCCAGTTTTAACATTTTTTTTAATGTAAGTTCTGCCTGAGTCACAAGTGAATAGAAAGACACAACTTTCATTTTCCACGTGAAGTTAATAAGAATGGAAACATAATTGAGGAGGATTTAAAAATAACCAAAACAAATGAACAAAACCCAACGAAGCACATTGATGATTAACTTTGAACATTCAGTATCTCTTTTAAGAAAACAGAAGGTAAGGGACTATATTTTGAATGACCTACATTGGCCATCTACTTGCCCACAGTGTCAGGACCCAACTGCATGAAGTTTCATGATGTCAGGAGAGTTTAATTGTTCCTTCTGAATGTATTGGTCTCCCATAACCAAATGGAAATGAAGTGAAAAAAAAAAAGTAAATACAGGAGCTAAAAACCCAATTATTAATTTCAAACTGTGAAATTCCTATAAGCTTCTTTTCTTCTTTTCACTGATTTTATAATGGTTCACAATTTTCCTGTGTGGGGACCAGTAATTCTGCTTTGCTCACCTAATTTAAACAGTACCATTTGACATTTTGGGGTTATCTGATAATGGAGTCAGCCAGGCAATCAGCTTTAGTATTATGCGTTTCATGACTGAAAGGGAAAAAAAAAAATTTAAAAGACAGGCTGGTTTGGTTTAATTTCATTGGATATACGCATTTTTCAAATGCAAAGCAGTATTAGTAATGGAAAGTAGGTTAAACCATGGCTAGTTTGCTAATAAGGAAAAGTATGTATTTTTTCCAAAAATGGCAATGCTATTGAATGAGACTTCGATACCTGCAAAATAGCGAAATTCTTGGTCTTTATGCGTCTCTTGATTTCTAGTAATAGATTCATTAGAGGATGAGAGAAAAATCAAAAGATTATGGATATTAAAATAGGTGATTCGTAAAAGAGTAAATAGCAACAGATTAAAAAGAGGTGGTATTCATATTCTCTTTGGGAAGGGAAGGGGAAGGAGAGGAAGTGAGTCTCAGCACAGTTTAAATGGGTAATAGGGCATGTTCAGAAGTGCTGTGCAGTGGCATTTAATGAAATTCTAAACTCTACCTCCTCTCATTAAGTTGATTCATGGAGTCCGTAACAGGGGAATAACTGGCAAGGGCGGCCTGCTGTGTAATGACCACATGTCCCACATCCATCAGTTTAACCTCTGAAAAAAGGACCTAGAAAATGCAGACTCTTATGGGTCTTCCTCATCTCTTTTCATGCTATTATTGCTCCAGGATTTTCTGTGAGTTTAGCACCTGCTTGCTACCCTCCTTGCTTGAGCAGGCACTCCATAAACGTAGATATTCCTCCTGAAAGGGCCAAAATTCTCCTGTTCCTTTGTTATGTTTCATGAGCTCAAAACTGAACAAGAGTTCACAAAGGAAGAGATCACGCCAGCTTTTCTCTGGTGAAATTGGGGGAGTAATGGTAAATTAGAGGCAGAAGAAAATTTGAAACTGAGATGATTTTTATCTTGTATAGCAATGGCTTAAATAATACCTAAAGTAAGAGATTTAATGAAGCTAGTATTTAGCCCCTGAAATTCAAAGTTTTTTTTTTTTTTTAAATTTACCACTTTTTGTTACTTCAAGCTTAGCTATTTTCATCTAACAGTAGCTAAATGACACTATCCTCAGGAAATTACAAATTTTTATGGTCAAGATCTTTTCAGTGAAGTAACCATGAATCCTAATCTCCTCCCCATTTTTTCCAGGCCTTAGAAAGAGATTAAGTACCTGTTCAGTTAACTGATTTATTTCCCCTCTTCAGGGCCGCAAAAAGGAACTCTCTGAAGAAGAAAATGTAATGACCCAAGGTCCCTGTCTAAAAGAACATGGGGATTTATGAGATTGAACAGGAAGGATTTTCCTTTCATCCAATGAGCTGTTCTTGTTTCCAATGGCATTTCTTCCCAGGAACAGAACTTCACATAACTTTTCCTGATATCTTTAAAATAATTTTAGGGAATATGCCTCTGGTATAATTCATAAACAGAAGAATTTCCTGGGTATATTTTTATGAGATTTTTTTTAAATGAGTGATCTGGAAGTATATTAATAGAAAGAATATAATAGCATAGAATTGAAGAGATACAGATTTGCCTGAGGTTGACCTCTAGAAATGGTCAAAACAATGAGGAGAGTGCAAAGTAAACATAGTCCCCATATTGGCAGAATACTCATACTCACATATATTCCCACATCAGTAGGAAGTAGGGAGGTAGGCTAAAGTCCAGGACACTATCCCCAAATGGCTAGCTGAATGATTATCTTAACTCAAGCAAAATTTTATTAGATATCAATGGTTGTATTTCCCCAAACCTTAGCAGCTTAAACAAAAATATTTATACCTTGTAATTTCTATGGGTTGGGAATTTGGGAGTGGATCAATTTGGTTATTTGAGCTCATAATTTCCTATGAAATTATAGTCAAGATACCAGTAGGAGCTGCAGTCCTCTGAAGTCTTGAGTGGGGCTAGAGGATCCACTTTCAAAGTGGCTCCTTCACACACCTGAAAAGGTAATGCTGGCTGTTTTCCAGAATGCGATAGCTCCTTGCCCAAAGAACACCTTTGTAAGGATACTTGAGGGACCTGCTGTTGTGGCAGCTGGCTTCCTCCAAAACAAGTGATCTAAGAAGAGAGGTAGGCAGATGTCACAATGTCTAAGTCTTACTTTTGAAGCCGAATACTAATCAAACTGCTTTCTTATTTAAGAATTGGGAGTTGCCTAAAAGGTGAGCGTAGGAACAAGTCTGTGCCATGGTGAACAAACAGAAGAGAGAATTCAAGTTTCTGTGAACAATGCAGACTGTATCTAAATATTAAGCATGTACTTCCTTTCTTTATGTTACCGTGTGAACTTACCTTTATATTCTGTACCTCAGGGAAGATCAGCGGCACTGGTAATCCAAAATCAATTAAAAATACATTATATATTGGAGGGAGGGTGGGGAGGAATTGCCATTTTAATTATGTCTGGTCAAATTGCAATTAGTTTGTGTTCCCTGAGAACACACCTGTTAAAAGAGATGGCCCAAATGAAGCAGTCAGGATGTGGGAACGTAGATTGAATTTTCAAAGTTTCTTTAGAAAAACTACAACGATTTTAATACCTATACAGTAGTGAAGATTAAATCCTCTCTTACTGTGATTAACTTGTAGGCAAAATTTTAATATACTATATGTGGTTTTACATCTTTATGCCTTTTCTAGAATGTTGATAATGTAATTTCAGCATTGGTTAAATTTGAGTCTTCGTGTTTGAACTTTAGAAAAAGAAGAAACCAGTAAATTGGATTAGACAAGGGAGATAAAATGGAAGGCAAAGTATGACTAAAGATTTTGAAAATGAAACCCCCAGAGAGATTAAAGAAGCTGAGGGAAAGTCCATATGCCCTTTAGAACTATACTCCTGTCTATCAGAAGTGAGGGAGCTGAACCCTTGTAACAAGGGATCTGATGATCTGTGCTTTGTTTCAATATGTGCTTTGGGAAGCAGTTAGAATCCCTGAGTTATAGACTCAAAAAGTATTTGCATTTGAATGGAGGCTCATTCATTAGTTTCACTCATTTAGCCAATATTTATGGGACATCTTTTCATGTCAAGTGACTGTTATTATTTTTAGTCTCTCACATTCATAATAACTACAACTGATTTATAAAATCATCCTGCTCTTTCTAAAAAAGATGAGATGACAAATAAAAATTAATTGCACATTGTCAATTAGTGCTAATTAAGATGTATAATATAAATTTCTCTTTTTAATGAGTATGTCTTTATTTTAGTTTTATGAATATGAAATGTATTTTTTCAAGGTTTTCTCATTAGTGCTTATGATCTTGTCCCTCCAATTCTATTTTCTATAAGGTCTCGATGTGAAATATTTTACACAAAGGTTTTGAGGAGCCAATTATAGGTCGAATACGGATACATTTGAGCACATGATTCCTCTATAAAAAGATCCTTTCTTCTTCCAAAGAAGTTATTTTTTCATATAGGTAAATATGTTCCTGGGATCTAAATCAAAATACTATATATACTCTATGTGAACCCGAGGTAAGTACATCCTTCTTGTTCACTGGCAATACAGCTGCAGATTTCAGGCATCCTGGAAAGTTAGAAACAAGTGCTCACAAACTAGGTGTGGGTGTGAAACTTAGTGTTGAAACACTTAACTAATTTCTCCAGGAATGAAATTTCTTCCTTTTTTTTTTTTTGAATGATCTCCAAAATGAAAAACAGAAATCTCTAGTATCCTCCTTTCCAACCATCCATTGTGTAGAAGCGACTTAAGAGGGTTAATGAGACCAAACTTCCTCTTTGCTCCCTCTCTGAATTTTCATAGTATAGCAAAAATAGTCAATTTTACAAATTTCATTAATTTATTTGCCACATCTTCTTGGCTAAGTGTAATCAGGAAACCACCCTGAGCATTGGATTTCTGTTGAAGCCATTTAAATGAAGAAATAACCTTAATGATTTAAAGTGCTCTAAACTATTAAAAAAAAAAAAAAGTTTGTGCCCTTAGGTCAAATGCTTAAAAACCAATTGCTATACATATGGTCAATATATAATTTATCTTCAAAGTCTATAGAAAAGGAAGAATTGAACTTTTATTTGGAGGAAGAGAATTGGACTCTTATGGGAAATCTTATGGGAAATCATATAAGTTTTATACTATTTGAAAGCATATTATGTGGAAAATTAGGGAAGAGAAGTTAAAAAAAAAGGTAACTAATTTTAAATTAGAAACCAATTTAATATATTTCCAAATTAATTTCTAATTTCCTGGAAGGCTAATGCACTATTGATTTAGAGGGAAAAAATGAAAGTTATAGAAACAGTCATCCTTTTTCTTCCACAGGATGAATTGTATTTGATGGTAAATCAATATATTTTATATTGAAAATTATTAGAATGTCTGTCTCTCAAAATGTTTCATTATAAAGAACAAAAAAAAATTATGAACTCACAGATGTGAGGCAAAATTTGTACCTGTTAAAATTGGTGATAATGTTTCAGGTGTGGTTCAGTTTGAAGTCAAGCATGTCAAAATATTAAGATCAAATATGTAGAAAATTAAGCTCATGGATATGGTCCATATCTTGTGTTTTCTTGTGTTTCTCTGTCATATAATATAATACATGAATACCTTAAAAGTGAAGTAGACTACAAGCTTTCTCTCTGGTGAGTCGTATCTTGATAAAAATTGGTAGATTCATTTTTAATTAAATAATTTGAAGTATAAATCTATCTTTGTTTTGAAATTTTTCAGAGACCTATTTTATTTTTTGGATGTGGAAAGTACGGGAAATTCTGAGTTTAGAAATCTTTACTATTTTTCCTTTTCTTTTTTGTTTAAATACTCATATGCTCCATTTAAAAGCAGGAGAAAAAACTTATGTCACAAGTCCTTTTGTATGAAAACCAAGTTTAAAAAACAAAACAAAACTATCTGCTACTCTATCTTGTCAAATGTCCAATTACTTAATCTTTCACTTTGGGCACACCAGAATCTTCTTTTCAGGTATCAGTTGTGTCTATTCTGTGCAAAAGTTTTCCTTTCATTGCTCATAAGGCCCACATCACTGTTCTCCAGCCATACTGGCTTCCTTTCTGTCTCTGGGTCTTTACACTTGTTATTTCCACTGGTAAATCTTTTTCAACAAAAATTATGTTGGCTAATTCCTCCACATTCATCAGGTATTTTTACTAATGTCACAGTGTATGTAAGGACTTTCTCAACTTCCTTATTTAGTAATTTTATCCTCTCCCGGAACTCCTTTTCTTCCTGGTTTAATTTTCTCCACTTAACTGCTTACCTTTTATTTCATTTTATTATTTTTAAAGATTTACATATTTATTTGAGAGAGAAAGAGAGTGCAGGCTTGTGTGTGAGAGGGTGGGTAACAACCAGGAGAAGGGACACAGGGAGAGAAAGGGACAAGCAGACTCTGCTGAGTGGGGAACCTGACTGGGGAGTCCAATTTGGGGGTCAATCTCGCGACCCTGACTGAGATCATGACCTGAGCAGAAATCAAGAGTTGGGAGCTTAACTGACTGAGCCACACAGGCTCCTTCCCATTTATTTTAATGTACCTTGTGCTTATTCATTTATGGATTTTCTTTTTTTCCACTAAAATGTAAGCTTTATTAAGGAAAAGAACTTTTGTCTGCTTTGCTCATTTCCTTATTCCCAGGATTGACAATAGAGTTTATCACATAGGGAAGGGTGCCAAAATATTTGCTGAATATTGTTGAATGAATAGGTATCAAAATATCTGAACTATTTGTTCAATTCTGAACTTTTTAAAGGCCATAAATGCAATTCTTGTTTGAATTACTTTATGCAGCAGAAAAAATTAGTAGTTTTCTGGTAAGTTAACTTACAAATACACAATGAGTTTACTGAATATGCAAATACTTCCTTTGCTCTGAGGAATTGGAGAAACACAATTTTTAGATGAAAAGAAGGAAAATGTATCTTGTCTCGTTTTTAATTTGCTTTTTCTTAAATAGCCTAGGTTCTGCATAGTCTTTTGATATATACTGATAATATTGATACAGTGTATGTCACTCACTTTACTTGAGTTGTGCTATATTATTACCTTGTTGTTTTAGGATATGTAATGTTAACTGCCGAGAACTCACACGCCTTGCTTCTCTCCCCACCCCTGCCCTGACTCCTCACTTAGTCTGATCACTTTTTAAGACTCTACTTTGGCCAGACAAAATTGCAACAGTATCTTTTTTTTTTTTTTTTTAAGATTTTATTTATTGTTTTGACAGAGAGAGGTGGAAAAAGAGAGAGAGCTTGTGCCCACCAGGAGGGGGAGCAGCAGAGGGAGAAGCAGACTCCCTGCTGAGCAGGAAGCCCAATGTGGGGCTCCATCCCAGGACCCTTGATCCCAAGACCCTATGATCATGACCTGAGCTGAAGGCAGACACTTAAGCAACTGAGCCCCACGGGGGGCCCAACAACAGTATCTTGATAGAAGGAAATCCCCAGAATCTTGTGTCCCTACAAATTTTGGGGCTTAAATCTTGGAATCCCAGGCTTGGTTGAACCACACATCATGTCACAGTTTGGTGCCATCTATCAGTAATGACTCCTCCACTAGCTCACTTTCCATCTGTGCTTTCACCTCCTTGGGATTTATCTCAGTCTTCAGCTTTGGCTCTCTCTGAGCTACTGAGTTAATCATTTTCCATTTGAAAATTTATCTTCCTTTCCTTTCAAAATAGATACACGATTTTCAAAGCAGAGCCTCCTGACCAGATCTGGGGCCCAGGATATGTTTTCTAGAAAAGCGTTCTCATGAGCAGCCCCTCTGACTTGCATTATTCAATCCTTACAGATGAGAATGATATATTCTTGTTCCGAAGCTCTTCAAAGTTCAGATTTAAATGCAAAATCTGGATTGGTTTTATTCCTGTAGTTTCAGTTACGACTGTTTTAACTGAATGTGACCTAATCGTCAACACACAAAACCATCTGCAGCTTCTTAGTGCCTGGAAAGACCAGTCTCAGCTGTTGTGTTCCTTTTGATGGGTCTGTGCACCCTCTCTTTATATCTAAAGTCTTCGTATGCAACTTTCTGTTCCTCCTTTTTATTGTTCAGCTGCCTTTGAGGCATATGGCTATGACAGGAACATTTTCTAAGTTTTTCGCTTTCTGGTGAGGACAGAACTGGTTCCATGCTGTCTGTGATTTGACTGAACTCTGTGATTCTTTCATTCTCACACACACTTTCTGCCTCTGGCTCCTCAGATTCATGAGTTAACCATTTAATATCCACAATTTTAAAGACCATTTATCCATTCATTTTGCATGCATTATTTACTACCTAATCACTTTAACTCATTCCGGAACACTTGGATGCTTAGGCATGCCATTCAAGGTCAAGACTTGAATCTGACTTTGAATAAAGTATGTATGCCTCCTTCTCTTCAGCTTTCTCTTCTCAAGTTGTTAATTGTTGGCACGCCAGTGTGGCTCAAGCAGCTGCCTAAGTCTCAGGTCATGATCCCAGAGTCCCGGAATTGAACCCCACGTCTAGCCCTACATTGAGCTCCACATCTGGCTCCCTACTCAGCAGGGAGTCTGCTTCTCCCTCTGCTCCTCACCCTGCTCCTGCTCACTTTCTTTCTCTCTCTCTCTCTCTCTAATAAATAAATAAAGTCTTGAATAAAATAAAATTGTTAATTGTTGAGGAGAAAAAACTTGTTTGCTGTATAATAGATGTCTGTGAATTATAGTTTCCTCAACTCAACTTTAAAAAGGATTTCTATTTTAAAATTAACTACAACTTAACTTATGACTATTCAAGTGAAATATATATTTTTTTAATTTTTATTTATTTTTAAAATTTCTTTTCAGTGTTCCAGAATTCATTGCTTATGCACCACATCTAGTGCTCCATGCAATACATGCCCTCCATAATGCCCACCACCAGGTTCACCCAACCCTCCACCTCCCACCCCCAAAACCCTCAGATTGTTTTTCAGAGTCCAAGTCTCTCATAGATCATCTCCCCCTCCAATTTCCCCCAACTCCCTTCTCTCCACCTCCCCGTGTCCTCTGTGTTATTCCTTATGCTCCACAAATAAGCGAAACCATTTGATAATTCTCTCTTTCTGCTTGATTTATTTCACTCAGCATAATCTCCTCCAGTCCTGTCCATGTTGATACAAAAGTTGGGTATTCATCTTTTCTGATGGCGGCAAATATTTTGAGAAACTTGGCTTTGAGATAGAACTGAAACATTCAAGGAAAACTGAAATATTGAAAAGTATTTGAAGTTATCAAATTGCTATTATATTAGCTAAACTTTAAAGTGTAGAAGCTAAAAATTACAATGTACTGGATAAGGGTCAAATAGGACAAACACAACTAGCATACAGTACAAATGAGAACAGTTATTTCTTTATTTATGATTCTTATAAGATTTCAAAAAATGTGCTTGTATGAAAGTGGGTAACTCATTTTGAATTTTTATGCCAATACAAAAGAAAATGAGTCATGCTCTTAATCTCACAAAACAAAGTGAGGGTTGCTGGGGGGAGGGAAGTTGGGAGAGAGGGGGTGGGGTAATGGACATTGGGGAGGGTATGTGTTATGGTGAGTGCTGTGAAGTGTGTAAACCCGGCGATTCACAGACCTGTACCCCTGGGGATAAAAATATATTATATGTTTATTAGATAAATAAATAAATAAAAGAAAATGAGTCATGTATGTTTTGTACAGACATATAATTATTGACATATTCTTTGTATTCCAGTTTTAAGTATTTGCAATCCATCCTTAGGATTATCTATTTGTCATTTCTTCTACTTTCCGGGTTTGGTAAAAAGAAAGAAAGAGAGAGAGAGGAAGGGAGGAAGAGAGGGAGGGAGGGAGGAAGGAAGGAAGGAAGAAAGAAAGGAGGTGAGGGACGGAGGGAGGGAAAAAATTATCTTCTGTGTTTAAGATGTAATTTAGGAAATGTTTAATTTCTTGTCAGGATTCTAACAGTGCAAGCACCTGGAGTAAAGGTAACTGGAATTAGGCATAGCATTCTAGGTAAATGCAAAGAGAGCTCAAGAAATTTGAACTTTTATAAATATAGATTATAGATATAGAACTAATTTTCAGTGTATTCATATTCATTCCTCAGTGCAACATTCTTGTTGAGAGATTGAATTGAATCTTTTGTCACCTTGAGACAAAGATATAGCAGAATTAGATTGTTAAGACAAATAACCAGTAATCAAAGTGGTTTGATATTTATACCATTATTTTATTCTTCCCTTTGGATCCTGAGTTCCCTTGCTCACCCCATGATGCAAATACTTTTGCTTTAATCAATCTTCTGTCTTCTACAAAACAAAGCCTCATTCTTTTGTAATGCAAAGTCAAAATTTATCTTGCCATGAGGATTGAATATGTTCTAATTTGGGCTACTTCTTTTAGGTGTGTCTATAAATAGCTCTATCATTTGTGAAAGATTTGACTAGTCTCTAAAGTCATTGAACAATTAAATCAAATTAGTTCAATCTATAAATGTAGTGGTATAATGAAAAGAAAATGTTCTCTATTAATCAGTAATTTTATTTTTTTTAATTTTTTTTTAAAGATTTTATTTATTTATTTGAGAGAGAGACAGTGAGAGAGAGCATGAGCGAGGAGAAGGTCAGAGGGAGAAGCAGACTCCCCATGGAGCTGGGAGCCCGATGTGGGACTCGATCCCGAAACCCCGGGATCATGACCTGAGCTGAAGACAGTCGTCCAACCAACTGAGCCACCCAGGCATCCCAGTAATTTTAGATTAGAATTCAGACTCTGCTCCTTGCTGGCTTTATAGCTTTGGCCAAATTACTTAAACTCTCTGAGCTGGTTTCATCATGTATAAAAAGGAATTATAATACTTAACAGCTGTGTTAAGAGTACAAAATGAGATGAAATATGTAAGAGGGGTCTATAACACTGGTAGGTACTTGTTATATAGTACATATATATATTATATAGTACTATATATATATAGTATTATATACAGATGTTAATTTTCCCTTTGCTTTATACTAGAATCCATTCTCCAACACACACACACACACACACACGCACACACACACACACACACTAGTTGTTTTATTAATAATAATTAATATAATTAATTTATTGGTTAGGTAAGTTAAAATGGTCAAACTAATTGTGTATGTGAAGAAACTCAGTATATTTCCTCTGTGTGGACATGACTTACTTGTACTGATACCAAATCCATTTAATAATGTTTAATGTAAAATTATTTAATGATAGCAAATGTAATAATACTATATGTTGCATCATTAAATTATACCCTCCCATGAACTCCTACTTTAAAAATAACTTTCATCAGTTCAATTCAGAAACTTTCCATCCTAAAAAGAAGGCTTTACAAAAATTCTGGGCAACTTAATAACTTCATATTTTGAAAAGCTTTTCTGTAATTTCCAATAAATCCAAAAGTTTTCATAAATCTGTGAATAGTGGCAAAAGCCACAATAAAAGATATGAGAAATGCCTGCCCATGATGAGTTCTTCCTATTGTGTTTTTTCTTGTTAGCTTTGACAGGGATGGTCTCAGTTTTTTAATAATAAAAAATTGTTTTTAGATAATAAGATTATAAAAAATATGTAGCACAATATAACGATATGTCAAAAATGTAACCGCCCATCACTAATGGTAACCATTACCAGCATTTTGTGAACAACATTTTAGCCCTTGTTGTTGATAATAATGGTAATGGCACAGGATGTTACTTAAAAAGTCTTTGTGAATGTTCCTTTGCTTGAATTTTGCTTGGATCAAGATATTTCTTAACATCCAGGATGTTGTTGATGCATGTCATATCGTGGCTCTGATGAGATTGTGAATGTCATTAATCTCTGCTTCTATTTAATTTTCATTATTCCAACAGTCAAAGGAAGCTGCAGTTCCTGGTGGGATAGGTTCTCTTAGTCATAAAATCATTAAGTAAATAAACTTTTAAAGTAATAAAAAGACTTTTATACCTGTGATTTTTCTGTTAGGTCCTGACTAGATACTAAAGAATTTATCTTTTCCTTTTTCCCTTATTGAAATAACTTTTGATTTATCTTTCTTATTTATATATTCTCTCATTCAAGGAATTTGTTCTTAATTTTATTTATCAATTTTACTAATTTTCTTTTTATTAATACATGAATTTCAGATTTTCTTACTTAGCAGTAACATTTGTAACCTATGGGTACTGTTCAATTTAGCTATGGCTTATGGGTTTAAATATGTAGCAATTTCAACACTATTTTGCAGTTATTTCTGCAATTTTTAAATGGTTTTTCTCTTGACCTAATAGTTCCCTTTTTTTTTTAAAGATTTTATTTATTTATTTGACAGAGAAAGACACAGCAAGAGAGGGAACACAAGCAGGGTATGTGGGAGAGGGAGAAGCAGGCTACCCGTGGAGCAGGGAGCCCGATGCGGGACTCGATCCCAGGACCCCTGGATCATGACCTGAGCAGAAGACAGAGGCTTAACGACTGTGCCACCCAGGTGCCCCTAATATTTCCTTTAAAAATATTTCTAATTAATTGTTGTTGTTAGAATTTTGTTCTTTATTTTTTTGATTCCCATCTCCTATTTCCCCCAGCTCCCTACCTATCTCCCCTCTGGTGACCATCAGTACGTTTTCTATAGGTAAATTTCTGTTTCTTGGTTTGTGAGTGTGTGTCTCTATCTTTTTCTCCTTTGCTCATTTGTTTTGTTTCTTAAATTCTACCTATGACTGAGATCATGTGGTGTTTTATTTCTCTGACTAACTTATTTTTTTATTTAAAGATTTTATTTATTTGACAGAGATCACAAGTAGGCAGAGAGGCAGGCAGAGAGAGAGGGAAGCAGGCTCCTTGCTGAGCAGAGAGTCTGATGCGGGGCTTGCTGCCAGGACACCGGGATCATGATCTGAGCCAAAGTCAGAGGTTTAACCCACTGAGCCACCCAGGTGCCCCTCTCTGACTTACTTATTCTACTTAGTATTATACTCTCTAGATCCATCTATGCTGTTGCAAATGGCAAAATTTCATTCTTTTTTATACTGAATAATATTCAATTGTGTATATATTCCATATCTTCTTTATCCAGTCATCAGTGGATGGACACATGGGCTGCTTCCATAGTTTGGCTATTGTAAATAATGCTATACTATAAACACAGGGGTGCATGCATCCCTTTACATTAGTGTTTTTGTACTTTGGGGGGTAAATACCAGTAATGCAATTCCTGGATTGTAAGGTAGTACTTTTTTAAAATTTTAATTCCACAGTGGCTGCACCATTTTGCATTTCCACCATCAGTGCATGAGGACACCATCTCCTTACCAACACTTATTGTTTCTTGTGTTGTTGATTTTAACCATTCTGACAGTTGTGAGGTGAGTTTGTAGTTTTTATTTGCATTTCCCTGATGATGAGTGGTGTTGAGTATCTTTTCATGTGGTTGTTGGCCATCTGTATTTCCTCTCTGGAGAAATGTCTGTTCATGTCTTCTGCCCATTTTTAACTGGGTTATTTGTTTGATTAATTGGCCAGTGTATTACTATGTGTTTAGTAAAATCTTTGTGTTATTTCCAGATCTTTTTATATTTTTGAGAATTTTTTCAGAGACTATGTTTGTAGTTTAAAAATTGGAGACTACTGAAAATAGTGTTCTATTTGCAGCAGAAAGCATATTAAGTCTTCCAATACCATTGCAATGCTGTGATGTTCATCTTTACACATTTTACATAGTATTTGTTGTGAACATTTAAATAGTATGTTATTTATCAGCAAACATTTACATCTCCTGTCTTACAATGGCAGGCATTTTTGTAGGTGCTTCACAAACACTTATCATATAAACACTATTGTTATATTCTCTTTACAATGGAAGAAACTGAAGTGTAGAGACATTAAATGATTTGCCAAAGCTAGAACAAAGAGAAATCTGTATTTAGATCTTAGTTATGGTTGTCTAACTATATAATTTGTTCACTTAAGAACATTATTATAGGGGCGCCTGGGTGGCCCAGTGGGGTAAGCCTCTGCCTTCGGCCCAGGTCATGATCTCAGGGTCCTGGGATCGAGCCCCACGTCGGGCTCTCTGCTCAGTAGAAACCCCGCTTCCCCCTCTCTCTGCCTGCCTCTCTGCCTACTTGTGATCTCTCTGTCAAATAAATAAATAGAAATCTTTAATAAAAAAAAGAACATTATTATAGATTGTATCTTTCATCATTATAGTGTCTCATTCTTTAACTTAATGTTTACATTAGATCAGATGTCATCTGTTATTAATACTGTAGCTATTTCCCATTTACTTCACATGCTTTTATGTAGTACTTCATTGATTAGCTTTCTGGGCTACTTTAATTCAATCTGGGTTTTTAGATTTCGTGAATGAAGGACTTGGTTTGTTTGTTGACTACTGTAATGTAGGATGTATATCAGTGATTTGTCTCTTAGGTTTAATATACACAGATGTTGACACAAGTACATTCTAAATGTTATTCGTGTATTTGAGTTTATTTCTTTAATAACATTTTATGATTTTGATCTTACTTTCCTTTTTTGCCATTTGTTGAGTTTTGACCTCTATTCATTTTTAGATCTTCTGCCCTTCTTATTCTTGTCCCAAGTAAATTAGAGAACATGCAATTTGGCTTTATTTCTATTTATAGATAACTTCATGAATGTTAATAATATTTTCTTTCTTTTTTTTTTTTTAAGATTTTGTTTATTTATTTGGCAGAGGGAGATCACAAGTAGGCTGAGAGGCAGGCAGAGAGAGAGGGAGAAGCAGGCTCCCTGCTGAGCAGAGAGCCCGATGCAGGGCTTGATCCCAGGACGAGATTATGACCTGAGCCGAAGGCAGAGGCTTAACCCACTGAGCCACCCAGGTGCTCCATTAATAATATTTTCATTCCATTGATATTTTTGCATCCCATGAGAGGTTTGAAAATTAATATAAGTAAACATTCTTGACTCTCTTTTTCTCTCTCCCTCTAGGTTATGGCTGGCATAGGACAATAGTAATAATACTGCTTATTATGACAATGCTGATATTGATGTTGAATGTCATTTTTCCTTAGGCTTGCCCCTGTTTTGATGGTATTGGACATATCAGTGAGAGTTCAGTTACTTCATCATTTGGCTTTCATTATTCTGCTTATGAATCAGTAGCACATTTTGGTTCCCTAAATTCTTGTTTTGAGTTTCTCACCTCACTAAGATTCATCTCCAGGTCTTTCCTTTTTAAGGTTAGAAGCTATGGCAGAATAATGGAAAATCTTTTGATTCATTCAGACATTTTAGTCTACAGAGCCCCAACCAAATAAAGGATTTTGCTATGCATGCTTGTTTCCATCTATATTTTGAGTTGTCATGCTCCTCAACAGAATTTCATTTTCTTTGGTTTGTTTGAGGTATGAATAGGTCATTTTGAATTTCTTCCTCTTATTTTCTGCCCGTTATTCCATAATCTCAATGAAATGAAATGTATACCACTTTCCAGCATTCTCACTTTTTTTGATATTATATGCCTCAGTTAGTATGATTATAAATGATATTTATCCATGGATTTGGAATAATAGTTTTGTAAATATTCCATAGTTTCTTATTTTCTTACTGTATTTATTTATTTATTTTTCATCTCAAAAAGCTTCAGAGAGGGGAATTATAAAAACTGTTACTCTGAGATATTTTGTGCAAGTTCCTTGACTATTTTATATTATATTCTATGTTAGTATTTGAAAATAACTTTAAGACTAAATTTTAAGTATTCATGTTATCAAGCATGAAATCAACTATTATAATTATTAATTTTTAAAGACCTCAAACATCAAGAAGTACAATAGCCTTACAAAGTGGAAACAATTTATCATTCATTAGGTTGTTGCTTCATTAGGCTAGCCATTAGTTAACATTAAGAATGCATATGTGGCAATGATCTAATTATGCCTCATAGTATAAAGAGAAACACCACACAAAGATATTTAGATCACAATGCCTGTGCTTCCTTCTACTGTTTTCCATTTCACCTCTGTTTTAAGTGACTCATGGATAAACCTGTCATTATTTCTTGTGGAAAATATGTTTCGAATATGCAAGTTAGGAACCATACTTTCTCCTTCCACCCACAGTATTCAATTAAATTTTAATTTACCTCTTTGTTTTATTGAGTCAGCAACAGAATGATTATGAAGAGTGGCTCCTGAGTACTTACTTCATTACCAGGTAGTGGTAGAGGATTGGCATAGAGGAGGAGCAGTTTATACTATCTCTTATCTGAAAGGTCTGGCAGATTCTACAATCTGGCATTCCTATTCCTGATGGTAGTTAAAAACTAAACACAGCATTATAAAAACACAAAAACAAACAAAAAATGAGTTTTACATAACCTTAGGTACGTGTGATAAGTAAAACTTATCTGTATACTCAGGCTATGTTGACCTGGGACAATTTTTCTATAGGTGCTCTCAAAAATGTGAACTTTATAATTTTCATTATCAGTTCATTTCATTTACGGAGTTTCACGCACACACACACACACACACACACACAAAGAAAAGAGAAGAGATGAGACAGTAGAAGAGAGAAGAGAAGAGAAGAGAAGAGAAGAGAAGAGAAGAGAAGAGAAGAAGCAAGTCTTTAATTTTTTCAGCTTCTGACCTCAGAAATTCTCAGAGGGATACTACATAAAATGTAGAAATTAAAATATTAATATAATTTTGAAGTCTCATGTCTGGAAAACAAGAACACTTCATTAGTGAATTTTGTGCAATAGGATATAGAGGAAGCACTGCACTTTACCACAGCAATACAGAGAAAGAACTGTCTTAATGTCTGAGTATTGCTTTTAGACATTACTCATATTTTTTCACTGAAAACATTTTTGCAATTTTATTGATCATTACAAAATAATACATATAATAAAATTGTTGGAGATTGGGCAGTGGCATATCCTCAATTTTGCTTTTCAGCAGAATAGAACAAGAAGCATTTTTAGAAAGTCCCAACTCATTTTGCCTGTCATGTCTTGCTTAAGAGCAACCAATTAGCAGAAATGTTCATATCAAACATTTATGGCTAAACAGTATATTAAGGAATGTAGGGATTATAAATAGGACAAAAACATTTCTACTCATAGTGACTATACAACTGAATAAAATATAAAGATACAAGTTTCATTAAAATACAATTCAGAGGAAGAAAATAAGAAACCTATCTGATTAAGCAATCTTCATCTTGAGGTTGCTTTGAAATTAGGTATTAATGAGAGTATGAGGCATGCTCACAGAACAGAGAGTTTATTTTAGATCTGTCACTATAGAACATTAGGTAAGTGTTTTCTTTGCCTTATTTTCTGTATATCTAATATGGAAATAATCACAATAATTATCTAATGGGTTATGAAATGTATAATATAACATCTATGAAGATGTTGCTTGAGCATTCCCCTCCCACAATTTCAACTGGAACCCAGAATCCATACAGAAGTTGGGTGATGCAGCACACAGGTTATGCTCCTTATATATACAAAACAAAATCCTCATTTTGTGAATTCATACCCATGTCCATGAGTTCAAAGTGTTTGAATCAATATCAGCTCTTTAAAAACAATGCAATATCAACAAATATTTGAATTGACTATTCTGTGGTCTTATTTCCCCTAAATCGAAAGTTTGAGTTGTATTAATGAATTTCTTGAATAGTTGGTAAATAATAGTACTAGCAGCAGCAGCAGTAACATTTATGAAATACGTACCATGTGGCAAGCATTGTATATGGGTTCTATGTGCTTTACATGTATCATGTCATTAAGTATTCATAGATACCATGAGAAAGAGAGATAATATTAGTCATGTTACTTCTGTATGCATTCTTTGAATTTTTTCATTTAAAGTTATCTTTTTGAAGTTCATCCATATAGATGCCTGTAGCTATAGGACATTCATTTGTACATGGCAAATTGTTTTCCAAACTTACTTTTGCCAGTTATATTTTCACCACTAATACATGAGATCTGGGAGTGGCTGGATGCGGTCAGTTAAGTGTCCTGTTCATGATTTGGCTTGGGTCATGATTTCAGGGTGGTGGGATCAAGCACTGCTTCAGGCTCCAAGCTCAGCAGGGTGCAGACTGAGGATTCTCTCCCTCTGCGCAGTCCTCTGGCTCAGGCATGGGCATATGTGCTTCTCTCTCTCTCTCAAACAGATCTTCAAAAGTTAATAAACAAACAAACAAACAAACAAACAAGTAAGATCCCTTTGCTCCATATACTTGTGTTACATTTTTGCCAACTTAGGGGTTGTAAAATACTTAATGGTGGTTTTATTTTTTAAAAATTTCCTAGGGGCACCTGGGTGGCTCAGTGGGTTAAAGCCTCTGCCTTTGGCTCAGGTCATGATTCTGGGGTCCTGGGATCGAGCCCCGCATCGGGCTCTCTGCTCAGCGGGGAGCCTGCTTCCCCCTCTCTCTCTGCCTGCCTCTCTGCCTACTTGTGATCTCTGTCTGTCAAATAAATAAATAAAATCTTTAAAAATAAAATAAAATAAAATAAAATTTTCCTAACTTTTCCAACTTTCCAATGAAGTTGAATGCTTTTTAAAATGTTATTTGGCCATTCATATTTCCCTTCTATGAAATGTCTGTTCTTTTCTTCTTAATATTCTTTTAATATTTGAGACTTTATGTATTTTAAATACTTACTGCCAATTATCATTGCAAATAACTTATCTGGTTTATGGACTGACTTTCACTTTTTAAGGTGTCCTTTGAATAGACTTAAAATTTCTTAATGTGGTGGAACTTACATTTCCCCACTTTTGGGTAGGACTTTTTGTGTCTGTTTAATGGCATTATTAACTCATTGAGGCATATAGATGCTTCCCTACTCTTTACTCAACATTTCTTGTTTTGCTTTGCATATGTACTTTAATTCCAGTAAAACTAAACCTGACATTATTGTTATGAATGTTGTTAAGTAAGAAAACAATTTAATTCTTTACCCATAAGAAACCATTTTCCCATTATTTAATAACCATACTTTCCCCACATATCTCCAAAGCCACCTTTTCAGATATCAAGTTGTCATATATGCCTGGTTCTCTTTTTGCTATCTCTCTCCTTTCTGTATGCTTAATTTTCTTTATGCTTGTCTCTAACCTAATTTCTATAGGCTTATGAGAATTTTTGAAGTCTTACTGTTCCTTATGATATTATTCTTTAAATTTTCTTGGCCTTTAGTTTTCCTGTATAAAATTTAAATCAACTCATCAGTTTCCCAAAGAAAATCTAAAACTTGTGCTCAGTAACAGCATTGAATTATAGGAACCTGTGGGGATAATCAAGAATTTTATAATGTGTGGCTTCCTTTCAATGATCACAATACATCTTTCCATTTAATTAGGTCAATTTACAGCCTTTCAATAAAGTTTAAATTTTTCTCTATAAAGTTTGTGTCCATATTTTACTAGGTTCATTAGTAAATATTACATACATATATAAACACGAATATACATAAAAAGAAATGTGTTTTTTTCTGTATCGTACTATATTAGTGTTGCCTCTGTATGAAAATTCATTTTCTTGTTTGTTACTTTTTCACTTAGCCACTTAGCCACTTTGCTAAACTCTTACATTAACTATAATAATGAGATGGTAAATCCTTTCTCTGTATTTCTCTCTCTACATATTATAGATAGATAGATGATAGATAGATAAAGATAAGATAAATAAATATATATATATGATCACATACTCTTAACATACTTACCAGCCTTTCTTTACCAGCAAAGATTCTCCATAAAATGTTGATAGTGGGCATCTTTGTCTTTTTCCTTCTTCTAAGTAAAATTATATACTATTTCACCACTAATATGGTATTTGGGGAATATTAAATAATTTTTGGTGAAAGCTTTTTTTTTTTTTAGATTTTATTTACTTATTTGACAGAGATCACAAGTAGGCAGAGGCAGGCAGAGAGAGAGGGGGGAAGCAGACTCCCTGCTGCGCAGACAGCCTGATGTGGGGCTTGATCCCAGGACCCCGAGTTCATGACTTGAGCCGAAGGCAGAGGCTTAACCCGCTGAGACATCCAGGCACCCCAATTTTTTAATTTTTTTATCCACCTTTTATAAGGGAGAATGCTAACCTTTATTACATAATTTTTTATCTTAGATTTTCCTTCTGTATGGGTTTTCTAAACTTGTTTCTCAAATCCAAGTGCAGCTCTATGATTATAAACTTTCAGAGAAGGTTTTTATTTTATTATTATTATTATTTATTTTCCCTTCCCAGACCTGACGTAAAGCTAGTTTATCCTGCGGTTTCACTTAGCTGACTGACATTTTCCCTTCTAGTTTACACTGCCACTGAAGCTGTGGTCCCTTCAGGAGTACCACCTTTTTGGTGGGGGTCTCAGATCTAGCTCTACAACTGTATGCAGGCTCATGACCTAAATTCAGGCTACTGCCAGCCTCTCAATTTCTACTTTCCAGTCATACATTGTTTCTGCCAGGACCACCTTTTATATCCAGTTGCTGTAACATTTTGAATTAAGTTCATGGTGGCTAAAATTTTTAGACTCTGCCAATTTTCCCTATTTTCTTTCCTTTTTTAAAGATTTTTTATTTTTTAGAGAGAGAGTGTATGCCTGGACATGGGTGGGGAGGAGCAGAGGGAGAGGGAGAGAAGCAAACTCCCCACTGAGCACAGAGCCTGGCTTCATCTCATGACTCTGAGATCATGACCGGAGCTGAAATCAAGAGTTGGACACTTAAATGGGTCACACACGTGACACTGATTTTCTTGAAGGCTCAGTGATGTGTTTAAAAGTGTATTTATTTAGGGGCGCCTGGGTGGCTCAGTGGGTTAAAGTCTCTGCCTTCGACTCGGGTCATGATCTCAGGGTCGTGGGATCGAGCCCCGCGTCGGGCTCTCTGATCAGAGAGGAGCCTGCTTCCCTTTCATTCTCTCTGCATGCCTCTCTGCCTACTTGTGATCTCTCTCTCTCTCTCTCTCTGTTAAATAAAATAAATAAATAAATAAATAAAAAGAAAAAGAAAAAAAGTGTATTTATTTATTGGATTCATTTTTTTTAATACAGTGCTACATTATTGTCTGGTTTATACTATAGAGATTCAATATTTGCATACAACACAAGGTACTCATCACAAGTGTATACCTAATCCCCATCACCTATTTTACTCATGGTCCTCTTCCACCTTCCCATCAGTTTGTTCTCTACAGTTAAGAGTCCATTTCTTGTTTTGTCTCTCTCCCTTTTTCCCCTCCTATGTTCATTTGTTCTATTTTTTAAATTCTATATATGAGTGAAATCCTATGGTATTTGTCTTTCTCCTCTGCCTGACTTATTTCACTTAACATTATACTCTCTAGTTCCATCCATGTCATTGCAAATGACAAGATTTCACTTTTTATGGATGAATAATATTCCATTATTTATATATCATTTCTTTATCTATTCATCAGTCGATGCCTCCAAAATTTGGCTCTAGTAAATAATGCTACTAAACAGAAGGATGAATGTGTCCTTTTGAATTAGTGTCTTTGTATTTTGAGGTAAATATCCTTAATTGTTTGAAAAATGCCGGTTTGGAAAATACCCAGTATTGTGATTTCTACATCATTGGGTAGTTCTATTTTAAAATTTTTAAGGAAACTCCACACTTTTTTCCACAGTGGTTGCACCAATGTTCATTTGCACCAAGAGTACACAGGGTTCCTTTTTTTCCACATCCTCACCAACACTTGTCATTTCTTACATTTTTTATTTTAGCCATTCTGATAGGTATGAGGTGATATATCTTTGGGTTTCGATTTGCATTTCCCTAATGATAAGTGATGTTGACCATCTTTTCATGTGTCTGGTGGCCATCTGTATATCGTCTTTGGAGGACTGTAGTTCATGACTTCTGCCACTTTTAATTGGATTATTTGTTTTTAGGATGTTAAGTTGTATAAATTCTTTATATACTTTGGATACTAACTCTTTATTGAATTTGTCATTTGCAAATATATTCTCCCATTCACTAGGTTGCCTTTTAGTTTTGTTGATTGTTTCCTTTACTGTGCAGAAGGTTTTTATTTTAATGAAGTCCCAATGGTTTATTTTTGCTTTTGTTTCCCTTCTCTCTGGAGATATATCTTTTTATTTTTTATTTATTTTATTTTTTTTAAAGATTTTATTTATTTATTTGACAGAGAGAGATCACAAGCAGGCAGAGAGGCAGGCAGAGAGACAGGAGGAAGCAGGCTCCCTGCTGAGCAGAGAGCCCGATGTGGGACTCAATCCCAGGACTCCGAGATCACGACCTGAGCCGAAGGCAGCGGCTTAACCCACTTAGCCACCCAGGCGCCCCTGGAGATATATCTTAAAAAATGTTGCTATGGGGGTGCCTGGGTGGCTCAGTGGGTTAAAGCCTCTGCCTTTGGCTCAGGTCATGGTCCCGGGGTCCTGGGATCGAGCCCCGCGTCGGGCTCTTTGCTCACCAGGGAGCCTGTTTCCTACTCTTTCTCTCTGCCTGCCTCTCTGCCTACTTGTGATCTCTGTCTGTCAAGTAGATAAGAATCTAAAAAAAAAAAATATTGCTATGGCTGATGGTAAAGAGGTTACTCTCTGTGTTTTCTTCTAGTATTTTTATGGTTTTTATATATGGTGTGATAAAGTGGTCCAGTTTCATTCTTCTGCGGGTAGCTGTCCAGTTTTCCCAATACCATTTATTGAAAAGACTGTCTTTTTTCCATTGCATATTCTTTCCTGCTTTGGCAGAGGTCAATTGACCATATAATTATGGGTTCATTTCTGAGTTTCTATTCTGTTCTATTGAACTATGTGTCTATTTTGGGGCCATTACCATACTGTTTTGATTACTACAGCTTTGTAATATAACTTGAGGTCTGGAGTTGTGATACCTCCAGCTTTGTTTTTCTTTTTCAAAATTGCTTTTACTATTCAGGGTCTTTATGGTCCCATATATATTTTAGGATTGTTTGTTTTAGCTCTGTGAAAATGCTATTGGTATTAGGGTAACGATTATATTAAATCTGTAGATTGCTTTAGGTAGTATAGGCATCTTATTTTTATTTATTTTTTATTATGTTATGTTAGTTACCATACAGTACATTAGTTTTTGATGTATAGACATTTTAACATTTGTTTCGTCCAATCCATGAACATTGAAAGAGATTCTATTTCTTTATGTCTTTTTCAATTTTTTTCATCAGTGTCATAGTTTTCAGGATACAGATCTTTCACCCCTTTGGTTAGGTGTGTTCTTAGGTATCTTATTTTTTTGTGTGTAATTATAAATGGATTGCTTTCTTAGTTTGCCTTTCTGCTGCTTCAATATTAGTGTATAGATATTCAATGGATTTATGTACATTGATTTTGTATCCTGCCACTTTATTGAATTCATTTATCAGTTCTAGCAGTTTTCTAGTAGTCTTTAGGGTTTTCTATATATGGTCCCAGATCATCTGCAAATAGTGAAAGTTTTACTTCTTTCTTACCATGTTGGATGCTATTTATTTATTTTGTTTTTTCAATGTTCCAAGATTTATTGTTTATGCACCACACCCAGTGCTCCATGCAATATGTGCCTCCCTAAGTACCCACCACAAGGCTCACTCATCCCTCCAACCTCCTTCCTTCCCAAACCCTCAGTTTGTTTCTCAGAGTCCAGTCTCTCATGGTTCATCTCCTCCTCTGATTTCCCCCAATTCACCTTTCCTTTCCTTCTCCTAATGTCCTCCATGTTATTCCTTATGCTCCACAAGTAAGTGAAACCATATGATAATTTATTTCTCTGCTTGTAATATTCCACTGTATATTGTATATTCCAGGAATAATCTATTGTATATATGGACCATATCTTCTTTATCCATTCATCTGTTGAAGGACATCTTGGCTCTTTCCACAGTTTGGCAATTGTGACCATTGCTGCTATGATCATTAGGGTAGAGATGGCCCTTCTTTTCACTACATCTGTATCTTTGGGGTAAATACCCAGTAGTGCAATTGCAGGGTTGTAGGGTAGCTCTAGTTTTAATTTTTTGAGGAATCGTTACACTATTTTCCAAAGTGGTTGCACCAACTTGTATTCCCACTAAGAGATTTTCCCTTTCTCTACATCTCCAACACTTGTTTCCTGTCCTGTTAATTTTTATCATTCTAACTGGTGTAAGGAGGTATCTCAATGTGCTTTTGATTTGAATTTCCCTGGTGGCTAATGATGATGAACATTTTTTTCATGTGTCTGTTAGTCATTTGTGTGTCTTCTTTGGAGAAGTGTCTGTTCATGTCTTCTGCCCATTTTTTAACATGATTATCTAGTTTTTGGGTATTTATTTTGAGGAGTTCTCTATAGATCTTGGATATGAGCCCTTTGTCTGTAGTGTCATTTGAGAATATCTTCTCTCATTCCGTGGGTTACCTCTTTGTTTTGTTGACTGTTTTCCTGGCTGTGCAGAAGCTTTTGATCTTGACGAAGTCTCAAAAGTTCATTTTCACTTTTATTTCCTTTGCCTTTGGAGACGTGTCTTGAAAGAAGTTGCTGTGGCCAATGGCGAAGACGTTACTGCTTATGTTCTCCTCCAGGATTTTGATAGATTCCTGTCTCACATTAAGGTCTTTCATCCATTTCGAGTTTATCTTTGTGTATGGTGTAAGAGAAGGGTTGAGTTTCATTCTTGTACACATAAATATCCAATTTTCCCAGTGCCATGTATTATAGAGACTCTCTTTTTTCTACTGGATTTTTTTTTTCCTGCTTTGTTGAAGATTATTTGAGCATAGATTTGAGGGTCCATATCTGGGCTCTCTACTCTGTCCCATTAGTCTATGTGTCTGTTTTTGTGCCAGTACCATGCCGTCTTGATGATCATAGTTTTGTAGTAAAGCTTGAAATCAGACAACGTGATGCCCCCAGCTTTGTTTTTCTTTTTCAACATTCCCTTAGTGATTCAGGGTCTTTTCTGGTTCCATACAAATATTAGGATTGTTTGAAAAATGCTGGTAGAATTTTGATAGGGATTGAAAGTATAGATTGTTGTGGGCAGTATGTTGAATTCTTTTATTTCTTTTTGTTGTCTGATTTCTATGGGTAGGACTTCCAGTACTAAATTGACCAAAAGCAATGAGAGTGGAGTCTTGTTCCCCCTCAGGGAGAAAACTCTCAATTTTTCCCCATTGAGTCTGATGTTTGCTGTGGGTAAAATAATTTTTTTTTTCAAAATTTATTGAACACTTAGTGTTTTTTTTTCTGTTGTTGTTTTAAGTGGGATAACTTTTCAGACTAATTATTGGTCTGCTGGAGACAGGAATAATCTCAGTAATTTAATGGTACTTTTCAACATATCCTTTTACTCATTTTGAGTAGTTGATATGTCTATGCTATCTATTAAAGTCATTTTTGTTACTAATTACACATTAAAATTGTACATTATCATAATATTCCTTATCTATCATGGTCTAATTTACATTTCCTTCTTCAAAACTACTCATTGTTGTGCAAGTCATCCAGCAATTAACCATGTATATCTTCATGACATTTTCTCATCTATTGTTTCCTTAGACTATAATTACACTTTTCTGTCATTTAACTGTGAGAACAGTTAATCTGTGTTATAATTATATTTAGACTTCCTAAATGCTAATGTGGTGTTTTGTGCATCTTATATTGTAGTCAGGATATGTGATTTGTGAATTACATTTATACTTCCTTGAACAGATATGTTCATTTCAAAATTTTTCCATGTATTTTTTCAATCTTCTTTACCTTGACTTTCACTTTCCTTTTAGTTTTCCACATGAGTACCAAAGTTATTAACTAATTCTGAATATACTTAATGAAACATAAGAAATGCCTTCACTTTTTTCCTAAAACCATATTCTCACCTATTTATCCGTATAATAAAATTTGACAAATTTTCATGTTTTCAGTCACTTTTAAAGACATAACAATAGACTCATTTAACAATATTGTTATATAACAGTGATCTCATCATATTGGAAATTATGATGAATTTTCACATTCACAAGTAAAATTTTATTTATAATTTCAGTTTTATGTCCAATTCAAGTATTTTTTTCTCCTTTTAGCTGTACTTTGACTTGTACTTCAGGAACTTATAACATGGAAAGAAAGGTGTGATATCTTCTTTAAGTCTTCCTTGATATCCACCTGTTTTGCTTCCTGTCCTCTAGATATGATATAGGGTTAAAAAGGTTAGATAAAGACAATGCTTAAATGAGTGATATTGTCATAATCCACCCATAACTACCCACTGTATGGCCCACTTTTAGATGTTTGCTCTTTCATGGAAGTATTTGCATTTCAACATTCCTGTATTATTAGCTAATGCTCTCTCTGGCAAGTGTCTTCCTATGACTGCCTCTTATAACCTTTCCTTAGTGGCCCACCCATTGACTTCTCCTACTATTATCCTCTTACCATAGCAGACAACCATTTTGGCTAAGGTACCTTCAAGATTATATGGGCCAAGCTAGCTTCCCATGAGAATTTCTTGCTTGTCCTGAGAAAGGAGGGAAGGAGTATACCTTATCTGACTATTAATTTGTTTCTTTTCATCATGTAGATTCATTATGAAGAATTTTCATCTTCAACTACCTTTTGGTCTTTAGACTTCTCTAGACTAGAAGTAGGCATCCAGTTTTTAATTCACATGCTTATCTATTTCCCTGGGGATATACTTAGTTTCTCCCAAGAATATTCTACTGGTGCTCTAATATTGCTGGTAATATAATTTATTAGTTTAATCCACTCAACAAGTATTTACTGAGTACTTACTTTATGTCAGTTATTGTTTCATCACTGGAATTATAGGTGGGGTTGTGATTTAGCAAGTATGACTACAGACGCTCAGTTGAATTTACATTTCAGATAAACACAATTTATTAGTAGAAGTATGCAATATTGGGAACATATTTATATTAAAGATTATTTGACATCATCTGAAAGTAAAGTTTAACTAAGGGTCCTATACTTTATCTGGCTACCTTAGAAATGAGAGTATATAAAACAGATACAGCCCTGTCTTCATGGAGTCCAACATGAGGCTCAACCCTGGGACCCTGAGATCATGACCTGAGCCAAAAGTAGATGCTTAACCAACTGAGCCACCCAGGCACCCCAATGGAGCTATATTCTAGTAGGGAAAAATCCATCCATCAATCATATAGTGATAAAGGCCAAAAAAAAAAAAAGGGGGATAGAGAGAGTACCAAGGGCCTAGTGTTGTTATTTTATATGTTTAGGCAAGCCCCAGTACCAAAGAGACTTGTGAGCAGAACGTGGAAGAAAGTGAAAAGAAAAAAGAGAGAGAGAGAAAGAGAGAATGATCAAGGTATAAGAACAAGCAAATGCAAAGGAAGTGAGGTGGAAGCAATTTGTGGCATATACAAGGAACAACAAATAAGGAAGTAAGTAGTAAGAAAAGTTAAGAAAATGTAGGAGAAGAAAGGTTCAAAAAGGTAAAAATGTGGGAGTGCTGTGTCAAGGAAGGTGCAAGTTTAGCTAGGTCACTTAACTGCTGTAAGGACTTTAGATTATGCCCTAGGGGAGATGGGAATGTCGTGTAGAGTTTTGAGAAGCAACATTGATAAAGTTATCTTTTTAAATGAATAATTTTTAGCTACAGTCAGGGGAAAAAAAGGTTTTGAGAGGGGTGATTACAAAGACAGGATGTATAATTAGGAACCTATTTCAATACTTGGCAAGTGTTGATTTAGAACAAGGAAGTAGTGTCAGAGAGAAGATGAAAGGAAATAAATGAATCCTGACTGAAAATTTAAGGCAGAATTTTTAGAGTTTTCTGATTGAATGCCGAATGTAACAAAAAAGGTCAAAATGACTCATAACATTTACTGGAGAAACTGGAAGAAAAGAGTGATTTTAACAATGATTGGGGAGATTATGAAATGTGTGTGGGAAGGTGTGGAAATAAGTTCGGTTTTGGGCAGGATGGGTTTGCAATGCTAGAGATCCAATTGCAGAGAATGGATCTGTGGTTTGATTGATATTTCTGGGAAGAGTTCTGGTCCAGAGATAGCAATGGGAGTTGCCAGTGTTTAAAGGTATTTAACACAAGAAGATCAACTGAGACAACTGCCCCTTCTTGTAGGCTACGGTTGTTTTTCTTGGAAATCCTTTCACTTTTTCTATTGGGAGTGACTATTTTCATTTCATTAAAAAAAAGAAAAAAAAAAAAAAAAGGAAGGAAAGGACCTGGAAGGAAGGACCAGGAAGGACCTGGCTCTGTATATAAAGTATAGAACACTGAGAATATTCAATATTTCAAAAAATAATATTAGTTTCCCAAATGATATTTCATAATTAGAGACTGAAATCTTCAACACCCAAGCTAAATAATCACTAAAACATAAACATATCCAGTGCAAACAAAATCTGTAATATATTTATAATAAAAGATGGTTGTATAATTGTAAGAAAAACCTGCTTCTTATGCCCTACAATATACAAATAAAATGCACAAAAGGTAAATGCCACTCAAAATCCTAATAGACTAGAGGCTGAGATGGAACATATTTTCAACTTTCAAGGTGAAGAGATAAAAAATAAACACTTTCTTATGTCGTTAAGGTTCCCATGAGAACCTGATGCATGCTATTTCTTTAGAAGAAAAGGAATAAGTCAGTTCACAGAGCTAAAAATAGCCCTAAAGTACAATGACATTTCTTCTACTTTAAATCCAGAGAAACTGACAAAGCAATAAAACACAGAACTCATTCTCTTGGCTTTGCTGACAGGTACACTTGCTTTTCTTCTTGATTAGCTAACCAGTAGAATAAATATTCTGAAGTGAGCAGTGATTTAAACTGAAAATAACATTTTGCTTCCTAAATATTTTTATTATTTTTCTTAAATAGTTCAGATTTCATTTAAATATTATTGTTGATTTGGTATAATACATTTTAAGCAACATTTTCAGAAGCAGAGAACAACATTTAAATGGGAAGGATGGGATTTGTAGATTTTTACCTTTCTTAAAAACTAAAAGAGGTCAAATTCCAATAGGCCAATTTTCAACACTCTTACTGTGTGTAACTCTTTAAAGTCACAGAAGGATGGAATTTTTTGTTCTAGCACTCATACCTAACGACAGTGATTAAATGAGGATCTATTCCTGGCATAATTGTTAGATTGAATTTAAAATCTTCCTGCTTTTCTCTACCATAATTCCATGCATTATTTTATGGTCCCCTTTATATCACTTTCTGTAAGTCTCTGAGATTTTGATCTCCTTGCATATAGGGATTTGCTTTGGCATTCCTAAAACCATAAATGATACTAAATAAATACTTCTTAAATCAATTGAATAGAGAATATATTCTGAAGGTATTTCTGCTTGTGATACTCTAACATTTTTATAGGAACCAAAGATAAAGGAGTGAGTGTGAACATCTTTCAAGAATTTTTCATCTCCCGAATGTTATTTTTTTCTCACTCTTAGAAAATAGTAACACAAAGTAATGCTGTTTACAGTAAAATTTCAGGTAGTAATTATTTTGACTCAAAATATACCATAAAACAAAGGTAACTAGTGATGTACCTTGGCTAAACCTATTTTTATATGAAGTATTACTAGATGTTGTCTTTCTTAGTCATATAGGTAATTGAATGATTACCTCTATAGCTAGATTCCTCACCCCATTCCTATTATAGACACAGACATACTATTCTAACAGGTTCTTAGAAGGAAATAGGCCAAAAAAAGATAAACTGCCTGTTTCTCTTTTAATAGCATTAGGGGAAAGAATTAGTAAGAAGCTCTCAGTTTTCTAATGTAGCAATTCTCAAACTTTGAGATCTCAAGACTGTTTGCATTCTTAATAACTACTTTTAAGTTTTTAAGTTTTTAGTTTTTAGATTTTAAAAGGTTTAAAAATATCTATTTATATTCTCCTTACTAAGGGACTAAAACTGAGAAATTCTAAAAATCATGTATATTTATTAATGTATATAAAACAAGGCTAAATTCCTCATATGTTAATCTAAATAACCTACTTTTAGGAAAAATGAACTCTCTTTTCCCACATGAACTAACAAAAAGAAGTAAGGAAAGTTGCATTTTATACTTTTAGTCAACATTTTCTACTTTGGGCAGTTTAGTGTATTGCTATGTATGCCATTTTAATTGAAGTATATAAAAAAATCTGGTCTTACATGAATATGTAGTTGGAAAAGGGAAAAAGATTTTCATTGTCTCCAGATAATTTTGGATATTTTTCTTTGAATGTAGAATATGAATTAATATTTCAAACTTGGCCACATAAAATCAATTGGGCTATCTTGAAATTTGAATGGATATCTTACTTATGCATGGTTTTGAAACACCATGCTTTACTCATTGGGAAAACATTGGTTTGAAGGGTTTTGCAGATTTCCAAATGTTAAAGCAGTACATTGTAGAATATGAAAAAAAAATCACATGGATTATTTTTATTTCCAGTCAAGATGGATAGCATTCAGATTTACTCTCCATTCCAAACAAATAAAAGTTCAAATAGAATATATAAAATAGCAAATGTGAAAATGTTGGGCATGAGGCAATGAAGGGCAGTGGTCTCTAAAAGATGAGAAAGTAATGAGTAAGACTTTTCAGTTATCTAGCTTACTACAAGGAGAGTTTCCAAGCCATGGCACCAGAGGAGGGAACTTAGGGAACTTAGGCAGGGGTAAATGGCTTCCTTTAGTTGAGGAGATAAGAGATCAAAGAGGTCCTAGTGGCTGAAGTGCTCAAAGTGGAGTAGAAAAGTGGAGAAAAGGGCAAAGGGAGAATTTTTCAGAGATCTGCAGAGGATGACTTTCATGTCTTAAATTAAGAACTAATCAGTGCTTGCATTAGGAGAAACCATTCAGAGCTAGACTAGATGTTTCTATTAGCTAGAGAATAACCCTCATAATTTAGAACTCAGGTTTTGCCTCAGTAGTTGAGGAAATTAACCCTAGACTAAACTGATTTAGTCCCACCTAACAAAATTTAAAGGCAAGATCTAAGTAACCTTACTATGTCTAAGAATAAAGCTCAAGAATTTTTATGCCATTACAAAAATACTCAACATCTACAGTAGAATTTAGAAAGTTTCACTCAAATCCAATAAAATAAATTACTTAGCATACAAAGTGGAAAACAGGAAACCTATCATGAAGGGAGTAAAAAAAAAAAATCAATCATCTACAACTGACCCAGTAATGACGTAGTTTTTATTTTTGTTTTTTTTTTTTAATTTATTTATTTGACATAGAGAGAGAAAAGAGATCACAAGTAGGCAGAGAGGCAGGCAGAGAGAAGGGGAAGCATGCTTCCTGCTGAGCAGAACCCCATGTAGGGCTCTATCCCATGACATGGGAGCCCTGCATAGAGCCCTCTATCCTCATGACGTGCGTGAGCTGAAGGCAGAAACTTAACTCACTGAACCACCCAGGCACCCCCAAGTTGATGGAATTATTAGATAAGAAAATTAGAAACAGTTATTATAATTATATATATTCATTATGATTTGCTTTTGGAATATAAGTGAGGTTTGGTGGGGTGGGTTGGGAAACCCATGACCAAGAAAGAATTCTTGAGCTTTCTTTGGTTCAAAAAGGTGGTTTATTAAAGCACAGGGGGAGGGGGGCACAGGAACCATGGAACCATGGGCAGAAAGAGTTGCTGCAGCTGGGTTGTGAGAGGTGGCTGATTATACACTATGGGGACTGGGTAGGTAAGGAAAAGGAAGGATTCAAAATGATTTTCATAATTTGAAGAAAAGTCACAGGATACTGGAGGCCTTGCCATTGTCAAGTTAAGATTGTTTTTCCCTCTAGCAATGCATTAACATTAAGATAGTTGGGAGCTTCCTGGAAGAATGTTACAGAAATCCCACAGTGGGGATGGGGGTGGAGGGGGCTGTTTTCAGGGTATCAACTTGTGCTTTGTCCTCAGCTAAACTTCTGCTCTCTTATTAAGCTAAGTAAGCATATCAGCTAGAAATATAGATGATTTTTTTAAAAAGTCTCATGTTAAAATATTAATGATGAAAACTATAAGTTCAAGTGAAACTTATAGTGGTTTGAATTGGCTGTAGATTATACACTACAGAGGACATGATTAGTCAACTTCAAGGGTAGAATTAAAAGTAAATAATATGAAACATAGGGAAAAAGACTGAAAAAAAAAAAAAATGAACAGAGCTTCAGTGAGCTGTTGGTATATGTATATTTGGAGTCCTGAGCCGAGAAGATAGAGAAGTCTTCAGAAAATTATTTAAGAGGGCACCTAGGTGGCTCAGTCAGGTAAAGAATCTGCCTTTGGCTCAGGTTATGATCCCTGAGTCCCTGGATCCAGCCTCACATCAGGCTCCCAGCTCAGTGAGGAGTCTGCTTTTCTCCCTCTGTTCCTCCTTCCCTGCTAGTGCTCTCTGTCTCTCTCTTGAATAAATAAATAAATAAATAAAATCTTAAAAAAAAATATTTAAGAAAATAATGCCCAGAGAAACAAACTGAGGGTTTTGGAGGGGAAGAGGGTGGGGAGTTGGGTGAGCCTGGTGGTGTATTAAGGAGGGTACGTACGTATTGTATGGAGCACTGGGTGTGGTGCATAAACAATGAATTTTGGAACACACACACACACACACAAATCAAATTAAATAAAAAAAAGAAAATAATGTCCAACAATTCTCAAAATTGATAAAATTACAAACCTTCATATACAAGAAAATAAATGAACCTCAAACACACACACACACACACACACACACACACATTTAGGCATGCACACAAAGGAAGAAAATCACATAAAAACACATCATAAATAAATTGCCTGAAGTTAGGATAAAGAAAAAAATATATAAGGCAGACAGATATGAAAGACACATTACATACGGAGATTTAGACATAACAGCTTATTTTTTCCTTGAAACAATAAAAGCCAGAAGGCAAGAGTACAGCACATTTAAAGTACTTAAAGGGGAAAAGAAATGTCAACTTAGAATTCTAAATCCTGACAAAAAATTTTTTCCAAAAAGAGAGAGAAAACTTTTTCAGAGATAAGAAAGATGAGATAATTTATTAACTTCAGTCCTTCACTATAAGAAATATTATCAGAAGTCCTCCTAGCAGAGGGAAAATAATACCAGATGAAAATCTGGATCAGTAAAGATATAAAGAGCTCTAGAAATGGTAACAAACTGGGCTCCATAGCTCAGGGGTTAGAGCACTGGTCTTGTAACAAACTGGATACAAAATATACTTTTCTTATTTAAATTTATTTAAATTATAATTGACTAGTTAAATGGAAAATAATACAGTATTATGAGAAGTACAATGTATGTTGAATTACTATGTGATAAAATTAGGATACAGTGTCGAGAGAGGAGAGAGAGAGAGAGAGAGAGAGAGGAGAAATATACTATTTTAAGGTTTTGTATTATATCTAAAATGGTGTTTAGGGGAGAAGAAATGGTGGCAGAATGGAAGGACCCTGGGCTTATCTTGTCCCATAAACACAACTAGATAGCTATCAAATCTTCCTAACCCCAGAAATTGACCTGAAAAGACCACAACTAAAGGGAGAGAAGAGATCACATCAAAATATGTAGGAAGTGTGCAGACATGGTTTAGGGGAGAAGTGGGTCCAGGGTGCTGCAGGAGGAAGGGAGCTGTGCTCACAGAGAACGGCAAAAGAGAGAGGAGCACAAGGGGAGTGCACAGGAGAACACTTCCCTGAAGGCATTGGCTTGGAAAATAAAAGGGGGTGAATTTCATGAGTTATTTTAACAAGTGGAATTTAGGCTTGGCTGGAAGGCATTGTGCTGTTCCTTGAGAAAAGGCAGGCAACATGGAAATAGGATCTGAAAAATGCTTGGGGCACACTGAAGGGAGATTATCCACCTGTCTCAGAGTACTTCTCTGAAAGGAGTGTTTACAGACACCTCTCTGGGAACAAAGGAGCCAGCCAATGCCATTTCCCTCCCCTGCCCTCAGCATAAACAGAGCAGGGGAAAATGCTCAGCACCAAAACTGGCTGCCTAACTTGCTTATACCAAGTACCCCATCCTGCATTCAGGGGAACTACCCTTCTGATTCAAGTTTGCAACATTCCCAGAGCTGCAGTCCTCTTCCCTAGAAGACCAGTACAAATCTCTGCCCTTACTACATCTCCCAACTAAGTTCTGCAGAACCTCAGTCTGGTAGAGTCAGTTTTAGGTCTCATTTCACAAGCAGACAAGAACCCACATAGATAAAACTCACTGGATTCAGACCAGGGACCAAACACTGCCCAGAGCAGGCAAGGAGAGTCTCTGCAGGCAACTGGTCTGAAGGAGAGAGTGACTACAACACAGCAGCAGAACAGGCACCTGAGACACTCCCTGAAGCACCAGGCCCTGGACACTGCAGGACCTCTTCCTCATAAGGCCATTACTTTCAGAAACAGAAGACATAACCAGCCTTTCTAACACAGAGAAGAAGGCAGAAACAGACAAAATGCCAAGATGGAGGAATTTATCCCAAATGAAAGAGCAAGATAAGGCCACAGCCAGAAATCTAAGTGAAACAAATATATAAGTAACATGCTTGATGGAGAATTTAAAGCAACAATCATAAGGACACTCACTGGGCTTGAAAAAAAGAAGACATCAGGGAGACCTTAACCACAGGTTAAAAAAAAAAAAGAGTTAAAAAGAATCTATTGGAGATGAAGAATGCAATACATGAGATTGGGTCAACAGTCTTGATGCAATGAAAGCAGAGTGGAAGAAGAAAGGAATGAATTAGTGACATAGAAGACAAAAAAAAAGTTCAACAAAAAAGAGAGAAATAAGATTTATGCAACACAAGAATAGACTTTGAGAACTCAGGGACTCCATCAAACATAATAATGTTCATATTATAGGAGTTTGGAAGAAGAAAGAGAAAGGGGGACAGACAATTTATTTTAAGAAATAATAGCAGAGGGGCGCCTGGGTGGCTCAGTAGGTTAAAGCCTCACCTTCGGCTCGGGTCATGATTCCAGGGTCCTGGGATCGAGCCCCACATCAGGCTCTCTGCTTGGCAGGGAGCCTGCTTCCTCCTCTCTCTCTCTCTCTCTGCCTGCCTCTCTGCCTACTTGTGATCTCTGTCAGGTTAATAAAAAAATCTTAAAAAAAAAAAAGAAATAATAGCAGAAAATTTCCCTAATCTAGGGAAGGAAACAGACATCCAGTTTCAGGAGACAAAGAAAACTCCCATCAAAATCAACAAAAGCAGGGCAATACCAAGACATATTATAATTACATTTGCAAAATATAGTAATAAAGAAAAAATCTTAAAAGCAACAAGACAAAATAAGTCCTTAACTTGAGGAAATACCCATAAGGCTAGTTGGAGATTTCTCAACAGATACTTGGCAAATCAGACGGGAGTGGCATGATATATTCAATGTTCTGAATGGGAAAAATCTGCAACCAAGAATACTCTATGGAGCAAGCCTATCATTCAGAATATAAGGAGAGATAAAGAGTTTTCCAAAGAAAATCTAATGGGGTTTGTGATGCTAAAGTAGCCCTGCAAGAAATATTAACTGGGACTCTGAGAACAAAAAAGAGACCAAAAGTGATAAAGACAAGAAAAGATCAGAGAAAATCTCCTGAAACAATGACAAAACAAGTAATACAATGGCACTAAATACAGACCTATCAATAACTATTTTGAATGTGAATGGACTAAATATTTCAATCAAAAGACATAGGGTGTCAGGTGGATAAAAAAAAAAAACAAGACCTATCTGCCTGCTGCCTAAAAGATACTAATTTTAGACCTAAAGACACCTGAGGATTGAAAGTGAGTGGGTAGAGGAACATTTATCATGCAAATGCATGTCAAAAGAGCTGGAATAGCAATACTTATATCAGACAAACTAGACTTTTTTTTTTAAAGATTTTATTTGTTTATTTGACAGAGAGAGATCATAAGTAGGCAGAGAGGCAGGCAGAGAGAGAGAGGAGGAAGCAGGCTCCTTGCCAAGCAGAGAGCCCGATGTGGAGTTCGATCCCAGGACCCTGAGATCATGACCTGAGCCGAAAGCAGAGGCTTAACCCACTGAGCCACCCAGGTGCCCCAGACAAACTAGACTTTAAAACAAAAACTGTAAAAAGAGACAAAAGGGGCATTATATAACCATAAAGGGGACAAACTAACAAGAAGTTCCAACAATTGTTAATATTTATGCACCCAACATGGGAGCACCCAAATAGATAAAACAATTAATAACAAACATAAAGGAACTAGTTGATAACACAATAATGGTAGGAGAGTTTAACACCCCTTATGTTAGTGGACAGATCATCTAACTAGAAAATAAGCAAGGAAACAGTGACTTTGAATGACACAGTGGACCAGATGTACTTAGTATATATTCATAAAATTTCATCCTAAAACAGCAGAATATACATTCTCTTAAAGTGCACATGGAACTTTCTCCAGAATAGATTATACTTTTGGTTATGAAACAGGTCTCAACAAACACAAAAAGATTGAAATAATACCATGCCTCTTTTCTGACCAAATACCATGAAACTACAAGATGACCACAAGAAAAAATTTGGAATGACCACAAATACATGAGGGTTAAACAACATTCTACTAAACAATGAATGGGTCAAACAAGACATCAAAGAAGAAGTAAAAAACCAAACCAAACCAAAACAACAACAACAACAAAAAACAAGTAAAATTGAACACACAATGGTCCAAAACTTTTGGGATGCAATAAGAGCAATACAGGCCTATTTTAACAAGCAAGACAAATCTCAAATAAGCAACATAAACTTATACCTAAGAGAGCTAGAAAAAGAAAAACAGTACCTAAAGTCAGCAGAAGGAAGGAAGTAATAAAGATCAGAGCAGAAATAAATGATTAGGAAACTATAAATAAATAAATAAATAAATTCAGTAGAACAGATAAATGAAACCAGGAACTCCTTCTTTGAAAAAGAATCAGTAAAATTGGTAAACCTGTAACCAGACTTATCAAAAGGAAAATAAAAGGACCCAAATAAATAAAACCACAAACGAGAGAGGAGAAATAACTTCCAACACTACAGAAATACAAATAAGTATAAGAGAATATTATGAAAAACTATATGCCAACAAATTGGAAAACCTGTAAGAAATGAATCAATTCCTATGAACATATAAACTGTCAAAACTGAAAAAAGAAGAAACAGAAAATGAACGGATTGATAACCAGCAAAGAAATTGAATCAATATCAAAGAACTTCCAATAAACAGAAGTCCAGGGCCATATGGCTTGACAGGTGAATTCTACCAAACATTTAAAGAAGAGTTAATACTTAGTCTTCTCAAACTATTCAAAAAAATAGAAAGGAAGGAAATTTTCCAAATTCATTTTATAAGGCCAACATTACCCAAATACCTAAAACAGACAAAAACTCCATGAAAAAAGAGAACTATAGGCCAATATCCCTGATGAACATGGACACAAAAATTCTTAATAAAATATTAGTAAACAATAAACTAAAAGAATCATTCACCATAATCAAGTGGGATTTATTCCTGGGCTGACTGTGTGATTCAGTATTCTCAAATCAATCAACATGATACATGACATCAATGAGAAAGGATAAGAAGCATATGATCATTTCAAAGGACACACAAAAAGCATCTGACAAAGTACAACATTGATTTACAATTAAAAAAAAATCCTTCAACAAAGCAGGGTTAGAGAGAACATACCTCACCATAATAAAAGCCGTATATGAAAAACTCACAGCCGATATCATCCTCGACGGGGAGAACTGAGAGTTTTTCCTGTATCATCAGGAAGAAGACAAGGATATCCATTCTGAACACTTAAGTAAATTAGTACTAGAAGTCTTGGTCACAACAAGACACATATACATGCATACATGCATACATACATATATATGTATGTACATACATACATAAATGGCATCCAAATCAGCAAGGAAGAATTCAACTTTAACTATCTGCTGATCACATGACACCCTATATAGAAAACCCAAAAGAATCCACCAAAAAATTGCTAGAACTGTTGAACAATTTCGGTATAGTCACAGGATACAAAAATCAAGCTACAGAAATCTGTTGCATTTCTGTACACCAATAATGAAGCAGCAGAAAGAGAAATTAAGGAATCAATTCAATTTGGAGCTGTACCAAAAAGAGTAAGACATGTAGGAATAAACCTAAACAAAGAGGTGAAAGACCTGTATTCTGAAAACTATGAAACACTGATGAAAAAATGAAGATTGCACAAAGAAATGGAAAGACATTCTATGCTTATGGATTAGAAAAACAAAAATTGTTAAAATATCTCTCTTATCCAAAACAATCTACAGACTTAAATGTAATCCCTATCAAAATTTTTCACAGAGCTATAATAAACAATCTTAAATTTGTATGAAACAAAAAAAAGACCCTGAATAGGCAAAGAAATCTTGAAAAAGAAAAGTTATCTGAGAAGGCATCACAATTCTAGACTTCAAGTAATATTACAAAGCTGCAGTAATCAAAACAGTATGATACTGATACAAAAAAGACAAATAATTCAATAGAACAGAGCACAAAACCCAGAATGTACCCACAACTATATGGTTAATTAATCTTCAACAAAGCAGGAAATAATATCCAATTGGAAAAAAGGACAGTTTCTTTAATAAATAGTGTTAGAAAAATTGGACAACAATATGCAAAAGAATGAAACTGAAGCATTTTCTTACACTGTACACACACACACACACACACACAAATTCAAAATGGATTGGAGAACTAAATACGTAACGTGAAATCATAAAAATCCTAGAAGACAAGACTAGCAATAAATTTTTTGACAATGGCCATAGTAACTTCTTTCTAGATGTGTTTCCTGAGGCAAGGGAAACAAAAGCAAAAATAAATTACTGGTACTTCATCAAAATAACAAGCTTCTGCACAGTGAGGGAAACAACCAGCAAAATTAAAGGGCAACACAAGGAATAGGAGAAGATATTTGCAAATGACATTCAATAAAGGATTATCATCCAAAATATATAAGAACTTATAAAACTCAACACACAAAAATAAATAATCCAATTAAAAATGGGCAGAAGACATGAATAGACCTTTTATTGTAACATGACATACAAATGGCCAACAGACATATGAAAAGATGCTCAACATCATTTATCATCAGAGAAATAGAAATCAAAACTATAGTGAGATATCACCTCACACCTGTCAGAATGGCAAAATTCAACAACAAAAGAAATAATAGGTGTTGGCAAGGATGTGGAGTAAGAGGAAATCTCTTGCGCTGTTGGTGGGAATGCAAACTGGTACAACCTTTCTGGAAAACAGTATGGAAGTTCCTCAGAAAGTTAAAAATAGAACTACCCTATGACCCAGCAATGGCACTACTAGGTATTTACCCAAAGAATACAAAGATACTAATTCAATGGGACATATGCACCCTAACGTTTATAGTAGCATTATCTGCAACAGCAAATCATGGAAACAGCCCAAGTGCCATTCAACTGATGAACAGATAAGATACAGTATGTGATATATGTGTATATTTATATATAATGGAATATTACTCAGCCATAAAAGAATGACATCTTGCTATTCGCAATGACATGGATGGGTCTAGAAAGTATAATGCTAAGCAAAATAAGTTAGTTAGGGAAAGGCAAATACCATAAGATTTCTCTCATATGTGGAATTTAAGAAACAAAACAAATGAGTAAAGGGGAAAAAAGGGGGAGATAGAGAGAGACTGACCAAGAATAAGATTCTTAACCATAGAGATTTAAACTGATGGTTACCAGATGTGGGTGAGGGGATGGGTAAAATAATTGATGAAGATTAAGGAGTACATGTGTTGTGATGAGGACAGAGTGATGTATGGAAGTGTTGAATCTCTATATTGTACACCTGAAACTAATATAACACTGTATGTTAACTAACTATAGTTTAAATAAAAACTTAAAAAAAAAGAAAGTAGTGTTATTTCCCTTTATGGTATTACTTTACAAGTTAAAGATGTAAAGTGTAAGTCCTAAAATAATTATTAAAATCACAAAGCAAGGAGTTATATCATATAAGGTAACAAAGGAGATAAAATAGAATCATAAACCATATTTAACACAAAAGAGACAGAGACAGCTGAATGAGAGAGAACAAATAACAGATGATAAGAATAGAAAATAAATAACAGGGTAGTTGTTAAATCAAACATAACTATAACCACATTAAGTATAGATGATCTAAACATTTCTATTTAAAGGCATAAGTTGCATGTGAATTAAAAATTTCTTTAAATCAGGAGGAGGAGTCAAGATGGCAGAGAAGTAGCAGCTGAGACTACTTCAGGTAGCAGGAGATCAGCTAAATAGCTTATCTAAAGATTGCAAACACCTACAAATCCAACGGGAGATCGAAGAGAAGAAGAACAGCAATTCTAGAAACAGAAAATCAACCATTATCTGAAAGGTAGGACTGGCGGAGAAGTGAATCCAAAGCAACTGGAAGATAGACCGCGGGGGGAGGGGCCGGCTCCCGGCAAGCAGCGGAGCAACGGAGCACAAAATTGGGACTTTTAAAAGTCTGTTCCACTGAGGGACATCGCTCCAGAGGCTTAACTGGGGTGAAGCCCGGGCAGGGTCAGCGCGGCCTCAGGTCCCGCAGGGTCCCAGAAGGATCGGGGGTGTCTGAGTGTCACAGAGCTTACCGGTATTAGAATGGGGAAGCCGGCTACAGAGACAGAGCTGAGGAGTGACTCTCAGCTCGGGGTTGCCTTGAACCGGTCGCAGGCTCGGTCAGCTCGGAGCGCGGCCGGAGGCCAGGGTGACGGGAGTCATTGGGCGCTGTTCTCTGAGGGCGCACTGAGGAGTGGGGCCCCGGGCTCTCGGCTCCTCCGGGCTGGACACCGGGAGGCCGCCATCTTCATTCCCGTCTTCCGGAACTCTACGGAAAGCACTCAGGGAACAAAAGCTCCCGAAAGCAAACCCAGCAAACCCGAGCGGATTACTCAGCTCGGCCCCGGGTAAGGGCAGTGCAATTCCACCTGGGGCAAAGACGCTTGAGAATCACTACAACAGGCCCCTCCCCCAGAAGATCAACGAGAAACCCA